>NC_133779.1:34201179-34481562 GCF_003597395.2 Chelonoidis abingdonii
CTGTGCAGGAGGGCCTCAATCCTATCTGTTTACTGGATCAGAAAGGAGGCCTGCCTCTGAGTCAGTTCAAATTCAGGCTATTTATCCAAAAGCCATTTCTTTGTCCATTGGTCTCTGGAGAATCCAGTTTGAACCAGCATATATGAGCTTCCCCAGCAGTGGTACTTCTCTGGAGGTGTTACAGCCTAACAAAATGTGCCTAATCACTCCTCAATGTTTTTAGTTCCTGGAAGGCTGCGGTCCACGTCCCCCATAGTATTACATACAATCCCTGGCCCACGATGATACATAAACTTAATACAAACAAAATCTCCCAAAGATACTGCAGGAAATTGCCATATCTATCACAGCTTCCAAACCCAAACACAGCAATGGAGCACCCTAGAAGGTTCACTGACCTTGTTCACTGTGTGTGTGCACGCACGTGGTGGTGGGGATGTCTTTCAGATAAGACTTCAAAAATTAAGGGCCCCTGTCTATACCGCATGGACATTAAAGACCCCAGGTCCTGACTCTCCATCATTCTGTACCTTGTGCAGTCATTTACACTGGTACAATGCAAATGTAAAATGCTACACCCACTTTACATTTGCTCTGCCTGTTAGAAATGTCTTCATCAGGTGCATGGCAACAGAGAATCAACCTCCACTTCCTCCTCCACCATTTTTAAAGCTAAAACTCAATTTTCCTAACTCTGAAGGATGAAGCTCTGAGTCAGCCCTGCTGGAATTACAGCTTGCAATTCCCTGGCATTTAAGGATGTCAATCCTGATGTCTAGGGTAAGCCACCAGCCTTGCTGCACATCATTGTGTGTATGTTTTAATAACAGATGGAATGAAGAATGGGCTATCTGCCATCATTTAAAACTATGTAACAGTGACTGTACAGATCTGATTTAAGATAACAAATTAAGATAATATTGTCCCCAGGATGCTAAATATGGGACAATTATGCATTTGGGCAGTTCTGAAGCAGTTATGTTTGATTTGTCCCCATGCTGAGACAGTACATGTTCCAACTTATTTTTAAACCAACCTACATTTATAATCTCTGCTTTAAGAGCAAAACCCAATTTAGCCTTAACCATGAAACCATGACTAGTGCCTCCATAATACGAAGACTATAAAGACCCCTTCATTATAGAGAAACTTTTCAGAGTCTAAACCAGGGGTGGGCAAATTTTTTTGCCCAAGGGCCACATCTGGGTATGGAAATTGTATGGTGGGCCATGAATGCTCACAAAACTCGAGGTTGGGGTGTGGGAGGGGGTGAGGGCTCCAGTTGTGAGTGTGGGCTCTGGAATGGGGCCAGAAACGAGGAGTTCAGGGTGCAGGAGGGGGCTCTGGGCTGGGGTGTATGGGGAGGGTGGGGGTTCCAGGCTGGGACCAAGGGGTTCAGAGAATGGGAGGGGGATCAGGACTGGGGGTTGGGGCACAGGAAGGGGTCAGCGTTGCAGTCCCTAGGTGGCACTTACTTCAAGCAGCTCGCAGAAGCAGCGACATGTCCCCCCTCTGGCTCCTACGTGAAGGCGCTGCCAGGCGGTTCTGCATGCTGCCATGTGCACAGGTGCTGCCCCTGCAGCTCCCATTGGCTGCAATTCCCAGCCAATGGGTGCTGCAGGGGTGACACTTGGGGTAGGGGCAACAGGCGGAGCCCCCCTGGCTGCCCCTACGCATAGAAGCCAGAGCGGGGACATGCCCCTGCTTCCAGGAGCCGTCCGGAGCCTCAGCAAATGTGGAGCAGGGCAATCCCAGACCCCATTCCCTAGCAGGACCTCCAGGGCCGGATTAAAATGTTTGAAGGGGCCGGATCTGGCCCCCAGGCCATAGTTTGCCCACCCCTGGTCTAAACAGTGGAACCATTTTAACCTTTCCAAGGGTTTAAACCTGCCACACATCATGAAATATAAAGGAGAATGACAAAAAGCAATGTCAGTGTTTCCATCAAGACCTCATTTCTCAGGGAACAGATACAATACTGCAGCTCAGGTGAAATAACAGAAAATAAGGAAATTTGACCATTCGTTGTAGAAACTGAAAGAATGTTCCCAGAACATTGTTAAGGTCCCTTCCTATGCTGTGCAGTAATAGTCTATAAATGGGTTACAGGCTGTTCTTTGCCACTAACCTGTGTGACTGCAGAATCTAAAGAAATCTGCAAAATGGTCCAGAGGTCCATGCTACATTAACAGTTGGGGGTGGATCTCAGTTCCAGTCCTTTTCTCTCCAAGGCAAGCGTGAGTTGGGAATGCTGCAGCTGGTCAATATTAACAGCAATACAAGTTACTCTTGCTACCTGGAGAGGTCTATGCCTGCTGATTTGTTTTTATAGTGAACAGAATGCTAATTTATGTCCTGCTTAGAGGATGCTGCCAGGGTGGGCATGTTCCAAGAAGGAACAGGACTCGTGTCCTGCCTTATTGCAACAATATTTTTTCCCCCAGGAAGAGTCTCTTATTATGGGCCCAAATCTTCTTGTCTCCATGCACTTAAAACTCCCACTGGTGTCAACGGAATTTCTGGAGGTGCACTGACTGGAGGACTGGGCCCTAAGGTGTTCGAAGATTAAGGCTTCAAACAACCCTCTTCCCATTTCACACAACGAAAACCTGCCCATTCTCCTTGGAGGATGCAGGGGCCCAGAAGATTCTCAGCAAGTAGGAGGACTGCAGTGTCAGCAGCAGACTATCCTTTACTCTATGGCAGTCCCATCATGGGCACTTCACGGGCATGGGACACCTGTTCAGTTTGGGGGATGGAGCAGGGGCAGTCTTCGCCATTCTACCCTCCCTTGGAAGGGGATATCCGCACCTAGGCTGTTATTGTTTGAAGCAGTGGTATCTCAGGCTGTGTTCACCTTTGAAGGGAGATTTGCACAGGTGAAGGCAGCCTGCCTAGAGAGAGAAGGATCCAGAGGAGCAGGAAGGGGGGATTCCTGGTATCGAAAGAGTGGGCTCTTCTGTGTCCCCATTTGAGGATGGGGTTTCAGGGGAATTCCACGTGATGACGACCTCTGAGTTTCCAACCTCTTCAAGGAGAGCACAGGTTAGCCTCTTGTTGGGTAACTTCTACATTTATACTCAGTGCAGAGGAATTTGTGCATTAAAAATAAACAAGAATAAGAACCCAGATGACTCCTGCTTTTGAGAATCTCTTTGTCCAAAGGTTAGAGATTTAGCTCCTGCCTGTACAGTTTGATGTTTGTGGGTCTGTTTTTCAGTCCCATGGTGCTAGGCACTGCACAAACATATAAACAGTCACAGTGTGCAAGCCTCATTTTGCAATGGTGCAGTATGTCTACCTTAGGTATTCTCATCAGCATCATTATACTGCTGCGAATCTTCCTAACTCTAGACAAGCCCTTTTGAAATATGCCTTAGAAGTCATTGTGCAATCTCAGCCAGCAGATGTCTCCTTAATACACACTCTAGCTCAATTCACACACACAGCTTAACAGGGAAATGGACTTTCCATTAAAGTCATTCAAATTATATAGTCAGACATTCTGTAGAATATTTCCTGGCTGGCTCATGAAAACCTGTAATGCATATTCCACTTAGAAACAATTCTGCCAACAGATCATTTGTATCAAATGATAGTTTACACATTTCATCCAGAAAGAACCCCAAACCAAATTATAAACACCATGTGCTGGATGTGCCACACGCTGCTGAGATGCAGCCTTGTCTGGGGTGAGAATGGCAGCTCTTTAACAACATACAGCAACACTACACAACAGTATTTGCTCAAGTGTTATTTCTAAGGACATTTGCATTAATACAGGTTCTCTGCTTTCTTTCTACTTTGGCTGCTTGGCTTCAACTCAAACTGTAATCCTCTACTTGTTGGTTGTGACTTCACAATTGATTGCTATGGGAACAATTTTGATGTCATGGAGAATTATTAGTTCAGGTAGGGAGAAATAAGCAGCAAGAGCAAATAAATTCTTAAGAAACAAAGAGTCTGTTTACATGCAAATGCCCATGTGTGTTAAGGGGGTGAGGGAACAAAAATGCAGCTAATCTATGAGCAGTCCATTTCCAGAGAGATTTGGCAGTTTCCAATAATGCAACAGCAGCTCTTTAATATTTAACTGGCAAGAATTTCACTTGTAAAAAATGCAAACAAACTGGAAAGGTGAAGATTCAAATATCTAGTCAAATCTATCTATCCAACAAGCTTATCCATTAATAGCCACTGACCTGCTGGGTAACTTTGGGGAAGTAAGTCCCTTCCACTCTCTGTGCCTCTACTTTCCCTTAACCTGTTACCTGTCTTATCTATTTAGACGGTAAATTCTTCAATACAGAGACCATCTTTCACTATGTTCACATACTGCACCTAGCACAAGATCTTGGCTGAAGCCTCTAGATGTTACAATTTGTAACAAAACAGATGAATTTGTAGGGAGAAAAGTGAAAAATCATAGTCAATAAGGGGAAATTCTTAATATGATTCATGGCTGTAGGCTGGGAACTTTGCATGTCTGACAAGATAAGTAGGGGTCAGTCCTAGTCAGGGCGTGGATAAAGGAACACCTAGGTGGTGCTGGTTACTTAGAAGGTGATGCTCACCCCTGAGTCGGCACTGAAGCTAATGCCACAGCATGGTGATGGAGGGGTGTGGAATGGGCTGTCTTCTGGATGAGAAGGGAAATTGAAGTCCTCACCACTTATCTTCATTAAACATCTTGCCATTCTCTTCACAAGAATAGGGGCAAGAACCTGTGTCCCAGAGCAAAAGGGGGTTCTGTCTCTATTCCCCAGTCTACCATACACTTCCGTGCCTGCCCCATTTTGTTTCCCTTCCAGCCCCCCACAGCATCCTCTCTCCTAATTAGCCTGTACCCCATTCAGCCCCCACAGCCCCAGACCTGCTTCCCCATGTCCTCTATCAGTCCTCACCACTAATTAGCCCCCACCAGCTCCAACCCCCATTACCCCCTCATCCTGCCCCCATCAGCTCCAACCCCCATTACCGCCAGCCCCACCAGCTCCAACTTCCATTACTTCCAGCCCCATCCCATTACTCCCCCACCCTACCCCCTTTACCCTCTGCACCCCCGTCCCTCCCCATACCCACTCACCTCACCAGCTCCAACCTTCATGACCACCCATCAGTCCCCTTACCCTGCCCCCCAGTCCTGCCCCCATTACCTCCCTCACCTGCCCCATTACCCCCTCACCCCACCAGTCCCTCCCCATTACCCCTCACCCCTGTCCCATTACCCTTCATCCCACCCGCTCCAACCCCCCCATGACCACCCCATCCCATTAGTCCTCCACTCTGCCCCCTCGCCCCCACCAGTCCCTGCCCCATTACCCCCTCACCCTGTCCCATTACCTTCTCATCCCCACCCGCTCCAACCCCCATGACCACCCCATCCCATTAGTCCTCCACTCTGCCCCCCTTGCCCCCACCAGTCCCTGCCCCCATTACTCCGTCACCTGCCCCCATTACCCTCACCAGTCCCTGCCCCATTACCCTCTCACCCTGTCCCATTACCCTCTCATCCCCACCCACTCCAACCCCCATGACCACCCCATCCCATTAGTTCCCCACCCTGCCCTCTTACCCCCACCAGTCCCTGCCCCCATTACCCCCTCTCCCTGCCCCATTACCTTCTCATCCCCACCTGCTCCGACCCCCATTAGCCCGTTGCCCGGCCCCCTTACCCTTTCTCCCACAGCAGCCCCACCCATTACCCCCTCAATCCCGCCAGCCCCTGACCTCACACCCGCCCCATTACTCCCTCTCTCTCTCTCTCTCTCTCTCTCTCTCTCTCGCCCCAGGCTCCTGGGCGCTGAGGCAGTTGCCCGTGGGGAGGGGGGGCAGCCGCAGACTGGCTGAGGTGGGTCCCCAGTTCCCGGGGCTCCGCGCTCACTGCGCGCCACTACCACCGCCCCCGCCCCCGCCCCCGGCCGAGGGAGGGACATGCCCCGGAGTGACGGCTAAGGTGACCCCGCCCCTGAACGTTCTCTCCTCCCTCCAATTGAAGCGCCAAAGCGCGCGCCAACTCCCGGCCCCACCCCTACCCCACCTGATTGGCCGGATGTCGCCCCGCCCCCTATGTGAGCGACAACGCTAGGGCCAACCAGCCGCCGCGGAACGCAGGCCTCCGCCCTTCCTCGGGAAGAGGGCGAGGCCTGCATGTGACGTAAGACGAGAGGGTAGCAACAGTTGCCTCGAGGCCCCGCGCGAGGCGCCATAGTGACCGTAGTCCTGGAGACTGTTACTTGCCAACGGTAGCAACACGCAGCCCCGGCAGCCGGAGCCCAGCGCAGCCCGGGGAGCCCGGCGGGGAGGGCAGGTGAGAGGGGAGGGATGGGATGGGATGGGGTCCCTGAGGGGAGGCGCCCCCACCCCCTTGGAGGTGCGACAAGACGGGCCCAGGGGCTGGAGTGACCCGGTGTGCGGGTTGGGGTGAAACTGGTTTGGGGCCGAAGGGCAGGAACGGCTTTGTGTTTGTGCGGGGGGCAGGAGTGACTCCGGTTTGGGCGAGGGAGGAGGGGGCAGCAGTGGCTCTGGTTTGTGCTGCGGGGCTGGAGTGACTTCGTTTTGGAGGCATGGAGGGGGGCTGGACTGAGGTAGACTAGTGTGAATTCGTGGCAGGGGGCAGGAGTGGCTCCAGTTGGGGGGGGAGGGGGCGGGAGTTGCTGGATTGGTGGGGACTAGTGTGACTCTAGTTCGTGGGAGGGGGCTGGAGTGACTGGTTATAGGAGAGGGAGGCTGGAGAGTCTGTGGAGGGACAAGAAGGCTGGAGAGATTCTAGCTTATGTGGGAGGGGGCTGGACTGACTGATCCGGGGGAGTGGGGCTGGAGTGAATCTTGTTTGTGTGGCAGTGTGAGGAGACCTGGAGTTTATCTGACTTTAGAGGAGGTGGAAGTGGAGTTAATCTAGTTTGTGCCATGGCTTCTCCCCTGGTTTTTGGCTGCATGCTGTTTATTATTAATGTAACTTATTTTCCTGCTGCCTCTTTGCAAACTTTTTCCTGTGGGTGTTGGGAGCTGTTGCTCAGAGGTTTCTCTGCCCAGCCCCTGCCTGAGGTATTTTTGGTGGGGGAGGCTTATCAGATGATGTACACACCACACTGGCCTCTTCTCTGTATTGGAGAGAGCCTGCCACAACCCCACTCTCCTCCCAACACTTTCTCCTGCCTTTTCCTTTTAGTGAAATGTTGCCTTTAACCAACTGCATAGTGAAGGTGAATTAATTGTTCTTACCCTTTCTCATAATACAAGATCAAGGGGACATTCAGTGAAATGGAAAGGTAACAAATATAACATTGATTAAATGCTTTTTTTCTTTTTTACCCAATGCATATGTAACCTGTGGAACTCACTACCACAAGAGTTTAGCAATATTTTACAGGGGATTTGACATATGTAGATATTGAAAACATCTGTTTTCATTACCTAGGATAAGATTGTATAAAGTATTTAAACCCTTGCGTTTCTGGGCATAAACAAACCTCCACTGATCGAGGTTAAGAAGAAACTTCCCCTGTGGGTAGATTATTCCTTAATTGTCCACTACAGAGTTTCTTGCACTTTCCTCTGAAGCATCTGGTTCTGGCCACTGTGAAAGATAAGGATACTGGATAAAATGGAACCATGTTCCTCTGAAATATTTTTTCCCATTTTTTTTAAGGGTTTGGGTTTTACATTTTCTCTCATTTATTTTCTTTCTTTTCCTTTAATTTTAATCTCTTTACTTCCCTTGCTTTTCTATCACTCTTATTCTGTAACTTTTCCAGTAACCACCATCATGCAAAATTATTTAATAGGTTTCTTTTAAACTTAGTTACCTTGTCTTTTTTTAAAAAAACAACAACAACCCAACAAATAAAAATCAGCCTTGGGACTCAGTTGTGGCAGTGAGTTGTGTTTCTTCACCCTCTGGTTATCTTGAAGGTGGGAAAATTGATACAAATGTTAGGGAGTTCAATACCTCTAACGATGAAAAATTATTTCTTCCTATTTTTGTGCCCTGAATTCCACATTTTGATGTTTTGTTTTGAACAAAAGTATTCCCTGAAAGAACAATCAGTTGGTACATAGCACTGGCCAAAGTAACCCATTACTACTTCTCCTTTTCACATTGTAAGTTTCTGGATGCATGGCATGAATGTGAATTAAAAAGAAGGAAAAATGGTAGCTGACTCAAGTAGCTTCTTTTTAAAGGAACTTGCATAAGCTTTGCTCCCTTTTTCTCCTGGGCTTTTATATTAACTTCACATCTAGCAAAACGAGTTTGGTTTCTACCTGTCGTTTATTTGATTCAATTCTCTGGAACTAGCAAGTATCACTCTCTGTTTTCCCTGCAGTTTTGAGTAATATGTGAAAATCTAAATAGGAACTTTGTGAAGCAGGTGCAGGCTATTCTTCACTTGATTGCTCCTGTTTATTTTGAATAACACATGTTGTGATACACCAAATATCAGTGTAAGAGAAAATCCACCTCAAATGTGTCTATTTCAGACTGAGTTCCTATAGACTGACTACATCATTCCATTCTTTAACTTGGATACTTATCATCCTACCTTTTTAATCTTTGTTGTTGAAAGATGCAAAATCTTGTTTGTTTATAGTACTTGAGGTAGAGTTGAGTGAATACCTCGCAACAAATGATATAATTTATTTTTCTGCACTTGGAATATGCACAAACAGATTATCGACTTCTTCAATTACATTGTTCAATTAACATGTTTTTGTTCAGTTTGTTTGGACTAAGAATAGTTTCCTGTAAATATACAATAATCGCTACTCAAAATAACTTGATTAATGGTGATTGGTCAGAAGGAAAGATAATCTTGTGCTTACAGCTTTGGACTTGGACTCCAAAGACTGCTCTAGTCCCTTAGGGCTAGGTTTTCAGTATTCACAATTGGAACCAGACTTTTAAAAGTACCTAGCACTCTGTAGCTCCCCCTGTGATATTTATGGCTACATTTTGAAAACCTGCTGCTGAGGTCTTTTTGAAAATCTTGGTGTTGCCAGCACTGTTCAAAAGTCATGAGATTAATTTAAAAAGAAACCAGCATTTATTGTTTAAAATGTGCCTTCTGTTTTTAGAGCCTCTAGACCATGTTTTCAAGCTCCTCTCTGAAACCATGAGGGCTAGAAATGGACTCTTTTTAAAGGAAAGGTAAGAGTCTCCTGTAATTATCTGACTGCAGGAGCTGGGGCTTCAAGAAAAACAACAAATATAGTGAGAATTGGCAACACTGACGTATTTCTCTGTGCCTTGGTTCCCAGTCTGTAAAATGGGAATGATACTGGTGCTGAAAGGATAATGAGAGGATGAATGTTTGTGAGATCTTCCAGTACTACAGAGGACTGAAGGAGGGGCATAGAAGGTTGCATGATATTGTTTCTGTTCTCTGAAAGTCTGCACAAGCCCTTCTGGCTTGGCTATGCACCAATTAGAAATTTATTTTCTATATAATCTTGGGTCTGTGACTTGGAAACTTGTTTTCTGTGAAGTTTTGTGCCAGTTCCGTATCTCTCTTAAATCTCTGCTTTATCACAATAAAATAGGACCAGACGCAGGGAAGTTCTGAGTACCCACAACTTCCACTGAAACCAAAGGACGTTGTGGGTATTTGGTATCTCTCAGGATCAGACCCTTGAATTGCAAATTTATAACATCAGTGCTAAAGGGAAATAAATCACAGTTACTTATATTTAACCCAGACTTTTTCTTTTTATCCTCCACTCATATGATTTCTAAGCCAAATTTGTTCAGGACTGATGTGAGACTGTCTAATCTCAATGGTTAACAACTGTTTCTTTTCTTGCTGGATCAGAATTAATAATTGCATAGAAAAACAAATTATTTTGGTAGTTTTTAAATAGCTTGATGTTTGTAAAACTTCAGAAGACTCACAAATCTTAACTTTAATAGAGACCTGGTTTCTTTTTTTAAATACAGTCTGAAAACATAGATGACTGAATTTATATTTTGCCCAATTATCTAGAATTAGAACTGCAAATGTTCTCTGGATCCAAAAGTATCTTATGGAGCACAAAAACATATAATGATGAGGGCCTTGCTGATTTAATAGCATATCTTAATGCTACACTCTTCAACAAAAGTTTCTGCTGAAGACTGCTGAGATATATTTAAACCAGTTTCCCCCTCTCTGCTTTTCTAGAAACAAATGCCAGCACAGTTAAAGTCTGGAAGTATGTCAGCTGGAGCAAAGTGTTGTCCTGACCAGCATGCCAAGACTTGAAGTGGGGTGCTGAGTAGACAGTCTAACTTACTTGAGCATTGGTAACTGCAATCCTGTGATTTGAGATTATATTTCTGATATGTGAAACATATGGATTTTTCTTTTGTTCTATCTGTGCATTGAGACTAGGTATTTTGTCTTATTCCTGTATTCAATTCTTTTTCTATGTTCAAACACTCGGAAATCCATCTTACTGTCTGAGAACATACTGGCTTTCTTCAGTTAAACTGTCCCATTGTTGGTGTAGCATGTGAACTAATTATGATGTGAATCTGTTAATAGGCAACATAATATATCTTTTCAGGCTGAACCATGTACACCTTAATACATTAGGTAACAGGGAACCCACTTACAGAGAATTTGTGTTCATAATGAACAATTCAAGCCATGAATTATTCCAGTGCACTGCACTGTGCGAATCATATTTCCAGCTACAGGGAATCCTCAGCTTTGAATGAAGTTGTTCTATGAAAACCTGCTGTATTTTTGTCTCAACTAGCTAATAAAGAACAAATAGAAAATACCAAAATTCTGCAGACACCATTCAGCTGTTTGGTTTTTTTAAGCATGTTGAGTTGTGTTTAGACATATGATTTCATCTCTTCGCTCAGTGAAGGAATTCTGTTACTTCCTCTTGTTTAAAGAATGTTCATATTTACTTATGACAGGGAGGTAGTCCTTTTTATTCTGTATGAAGTTGAGAAGCGTGGGACACTTTTGAGGTGTGGTGATGAGACTAGAAGGAAACACTTCAGGAGATTTCTGTGCAATGTAAAAGTGGTAGGACTTCTGCCAACCATGACCTTCAAAATTTTTTGATTTGGGTTCTGTTGATTTGGTGCTAGGTAGGATTTGAAGATCTGTACCAATGCCAAATAAGGGCATTTGTAAAGTAATTTACATATCACAATGGGTCTAGATTCTTTTGTTATTGTTTAAAAGAGAGTTTATTCTCCTGAGCATAACGTTGTCTAACGCAGAAAGACTTCCCAGCCTAGTTGACTTCTTCTATACTTGTGTTAATCTCTGCTAGAAATTTAGCCTTCTTAATAACTGGGCATTGCAGTTACACTTTCAAAGGGACCAGTATCACAAAACACTATGGTGAAGATGAGTGTGTGGAAGACATGTGCAAGTGTAATGAATCATCTACGGATACATAATGCAATCATATGTGGATACATACCTATGTGAATATTTACAAAGTAACAGCAGACAAAGAAAACTGATGTTCGCACATTCGTTTTGTTCTCTTTGGGACATTTGTTAGAAGAATTATTTAAACGAGGAAAGCTTTTGGGACTGGAGATAGACTGTATAGATGTGATAGCACATGTGTCCTCACCATCACCATGTACTATCACTCATGATGAAGATGGACCGACTCGGCCAGATTCATCCCTGGTGTAACTCAGTGATGTCCTTGAACTTACTCCATGGGTGAATTGGGCTCACTCTTATTAACAAATACCTGAGAGCTGACTTCCAAAATCTTGCCCTATGTGTGGGGAAATGCATACAGATGTGTCCTAGGCCAAAATTGAATGTAGTCATGATCTTTGTGTCAGAGTCGGTATGTTATCTATTCAGCTTCAAAGAGTACAACTGATGAGACTGGTTTTTATTACCATCATAGCTATTTGCATGTTACAACTAAATCTTCTGATGGGCTTATTAGGTCTTCTGATATCAAAAACAAAAACCTGGGACGCTCTGATTTTTTTTAAGGGATGGCTTGTTCCTTTGAAAGGAATGTATTTATTTTAGTATCTTTTGAAAATGGCTTATTATGCTGAAATGGGCATTTTAGAGGAAATGATCATATACAGGTATTAGTGAATTTAGGCTGTAGCAACTGTACACCTCTTAGCCACCCACTGTATCCAGAATGGCTAGTAAATATAGACTCTTGAACCCTAAAGTGAGGATTAGTTACAGGAAAAGATATGGGCAGGATGCAATATTGACCTTTTGAAATTTTAAGTCTGCTTACTGGAAACTATCTCCAGTGTAGTAAAGCATGTAAATACCTACTGAATATATATGAATATGTTCTCTGTTGCTTCTGCCTTTGTGGAAATGTTATTTTTCATTATCTGATTCTTTGTCTGTATTTGTATGGTTTATTTTGATACCCATTTAGTGTGAATCATGTAGCTTTGGCTGCATCTGGCACCCCATTCCAGAACTAGATTTTAAAGTGTGCCCAGCTCGTATGTAAGTCGCAGGATGGAATTAAGATGTGTCCTGCATTAATGTACAAGTTGCTGATGGAATTTTATTTCTGCAGAGGTATTGGAGTTGCTAAAAGAAAGTGTCCTGGGAGACTTCATTATCTGTGTGTCTGACAATTCTTAATTATTTGTATTATGGTAATGCCCACAGGCCTCAATAAAAGATCAGGTGCCTCATTGTGCATGCCACTGGTACAGAGACTTAACTAAGGCCATGACGTAACTGAGGCCATGTCTTCTACGTTATGGACAGTATGGGGCTGTAGCTATGCTGTTGTAACCCTGTAGCGTAGACACAGATTACAGCAATGGAAGGAGTTTTTCCATCAGTGTAGGAACACCACCTCCCCGAGTAATGGTAGCTAGGTTGACAGGAGCATTCTTCCATCAACGTAGCTGCGTTTACAGCAGGGGTTAAGTCTGCAATTTTTACACCACTGAGCACTATGTTGACCTAACTTTTAAGAGTAGACCAGGCTTAAGAAAGTTCCTGCCTCAGAGACCTGACAGTCTAGGAGTGTGACAAGATACAGCAGATAGAGAAAAGGACAGGGGACAAGGTGAGGTAATGGTGAAATGAACATGTTAAGCATACTAAGTAGTAGCCTCAGCTCACCACCTGCCTAGGCATTGTCAGACTGCTCTTCAGAGTTAGCTTAAGATCCTGTGGCCACCATGACAACCATGGGACTGTCCCAGACAGTTTCTGGCTCAATATTCAGCTGGCCAAACACTGGAATTTGGATTTTGGGATGGAATTAGAGGTAACAGGGTAACTAATCTGTGGAATTTGCTGTTGGATGATATTGTTGAGGTCAAGACTTTTAGTAGGATTCAAAAAAGGATTGGCCGCTGGTTTGGTTAAGAAGATCCACATTTATGTTAGATGGGGTGCAAAAAGGGTTATATATATATATAACCTTCCTGCTTCAGAGCATAAGCCAATTGTTGACTGATGGGGGTTGGGAAAACAAGGATTCCCCTATGGTAAATTATTCCATAGTGTTGAACTTTGGGTGGGAAGGAGGTGGTTGTTTGGTACTTTTCTCTGGAGCAATTTGTACTGACCAGTGTCAGAGGCAGGTACCAAATTAGATGGGTTACTGGTCTGACCCAGTATAGCAATACTTAGAGGTCACAGACTGACCACTATCTCTTCAGTTCCGGGACAAGTATAAAGGTCTTCTTTTGATAGCCCATCCTCAGCGACTAATGGGAGTGTGCTAGGTTTCAGAAGTCTCTGAAGGAGAGCATTACCTTATCCACAGGCCACTCAGCCAGTGGGTGAGGCATTTTATAATGAACTGTTATCCTAAACTGTTGATGGAGTGGCTGTTGAAGTCAGGGAAGTAGCCGTTTAAATTTGCTGGTCAGAGTGGTATTTTGATTGTCTGCTGCTGATGAAACAGGAGGAGACAATGATGTGGCATTCGTGGCAGAAGTCTTTCTCACTGTGACCAATGGTATCCAGAAAGGTTTTGAAAAGATTATTCCATGGCTTTGAAGAAGAGTAACTTCAACTTCACTAGAGCATAGCATTTGTTGGGCAAAACTGTACAGGGTAGTTAATCTCGCTAACTTGCGTCTGGTGATGGAGTGTCTCTCTCTGAGGAATTTTCATGTTACCTTGCAGGTAAGGTTTCATTGAGTCTGCTTGAGCTATCTACCACTAACTTACTAGAGCCCTGGGTGGCTGGCATAAAAGCTTTTTGCTTGGGTTTCAGCAATGCCTCTTACTGAGGTTCTGGAGATGATGGAGGATGTGTGGGCTGAGAGTTAAGAGGGACAGGGATTGGCTGGGGTAAGCCAACGTGGAGGTTCCAGGGCTTTACTGGAGTTGATTTTCAATTATTCCTCAAGGTGGGGAAAGATGTAGCATCTGCTAATGGAACAATTTTAGGTCTTTGTTCAGTTAATTGCTTGAGGTCAGCAACCTCTCCAGTTGTTATCTTGTCTCAAATATACCTTATCTGGTTGAAAAGGTGAGTGTGAAGAAAGTCTAGAGTCCCTGGATTTCCTTCGCCCTATTTAATGTGACCTTCATCCTGAGTATGGTACAGAGACAAAACCTGTTTTCTTTATTATTATTATTATTATAATGTATTTATTAATTTGTATACTTTAGCACCTACCAGCACTAGTCATGGACCAGGACCCCATTGTGCTTGGCTCTGTACGTACACAGAATCTCTTCCTGGTTATAAATAAAGATCAGATATTTGTGCTGATTCTTTTAGGTCTGTCAGATGCCTCTAATACCATTAAGAAGGAGTTCTTGTGGCATCTTAGAGACTAACAAATTTATTTGAGCATAAGCTTTTGTGAGCTACAGAATGTACAGAATGGAACATATCTCTAAGGTGCCACAAGTACTGTTCTTTTTGCAAATACAGACTTAACACAGCTGCTACTCTGAAACCTGTCATCTAATACCATTGACCATGAAGTATGGGTGATAAGTTTGTAGAACCTGTAAGAGAAAATGGAATTGCTTGAGTGCTTTCTCTTCTTTGTGGGAGATCTGAATAGTATTGGGCAACTTTTTTGCCTCTTCTGTTTAGTGTGTATGGGATTTAAGAAGGTTAGCAAGAAAGTGTGGGCTGCAGTATTTTCAATATGCAGATATCACTCAATTCTATGTTCTCCGATCTGTCATTTGGGGTAGAGGGGGTAGAGAGACTTACCTGCTATCTATTAGAGATTAAAAGCTAGCTGACTGAGGCTCAACCCAGATAATGCTGGGTAATGCTGATAAGGTGAAGAAAGCACCAGAAGGAATGGGAGAGGTTATATCAGTCCCTCTGACTTCTGGAGTTTGCCTATGTTATTCTCCAGAGGGTCTTAGTTATGGACAGTCTGGGCCACAACTCAGTGAGGGAAGCAGGAAGAAAGATTTAGCAAAATGTGGCAGGTGGGTAAATCATTTCCCCCCCCCCCCCCCCCCCCCTCTATAGTGGCATTCACAAGGAACTAAGGCAGGCAGCAAGATTTAATTTTTCTCTTAGGCCAGATGTAACAGTCAATGAATCTATCCAGGTTCAGACAGGAAGCAAATTAATAAATTTCATTTATCTAGATTATGTTTTTGCTTGGCTAGAAAATAGAATTCTACACTAGCCTCTGATAAGGTGAAGATCACGAAAAACGCAAAGCAAGGAAATTCTGAGATAAGACGGCACTCCTTATCTCAGGTACATTGTGCTTGGGCATTGCAGTTCTGAAGGTTCTGTGTGAGAATGCCCTTCTCTTTTCAACTCCTTCCTCCTGAATTGTTTTGGGATGTACTGGCAATAAATTGACAGAACTTGAAATCCTTTCTGTGGCCTAAAGACTGTGTGCTCACGCGCGCAAGCACACACACACACACACACACACAAATTCTACTCATCTCTTCTTCAATTTCTGAATGTAAACATATTTCCTATTTTGTTTTAAATCAAAATCCACCCAGCACATGAAATGTGAATCTTATCAAATATGCATGACATTCAGGATGAACAGCCATGATGGGAGGTATTTCTTTAACAAGTGCAGATAATAAGATGCAATAATGGCTTTTGGTCACCAAGTTAATTCTACAGAGTTGCCTTCTGCCTGACAAAGATTTATTCTTTTTAATATGATAGACACATTGCATTGTTCTCAAGGTTTGAACCAATGAGGAAAATGAAACTTCCTCGCTTTCATCCAGCTCTTGAAACCTTTACAGAAGTAGCAGCCTGCCTACTGACTACATAGTTTCCACAAAGGATAGGAATAAATGGTCAGTTTTCACAATGGAGAGAGATGAACAGCAGAGTCCGCCAAGTATCTATACTGGGACCTGTGCTGTTCAACATACTAATTAATGATCTGGAAAAGGGGATGAAGAGTGAGGTGACAAAGTTTGCAGGTGAGATGAAATTATTCAAAACAGTTAAGTCAAAAGCTGACTGTGAGGCGTTACAGAGGGCTCCCACAAAACTGGGTGACTGGACAACAAAATGGCAGATGAAATTCAATATTGATAAATGCTAAGTAATGCATATTGGAAATAATAATCCCAACAATATATATACGATAGGTTCTAAAATAGTTGTTAGCACCCAAGAAAGATCTTGGAGACCATGGATATTTCACTGAAAACTTCTGACCAATGCACAGCAACAGTCAAAAAACATTAACAGTATGTTAGGAACTGTTAGGAAAGGAATAGAAAATAAGAGAAAATATCATAATGCCGTTATATAAGTCCAGGGTGCATCCACATTTTGAATACTGTGTCCAGTTCTGGTTGCCCCATCTAAAAATGGACCTAGTGGAAATGGAAAAGGTGCAGAGAAGGCTACCAAAGATGATCCGGGGTATGGAATGGCTTCCATATGAACAAAGACTATAAAGATTAGGGCTAGTCAGCTTAGAAAAGACATGACTAAGTGGGGGTATGATAGAGGTCTATAAAATCAGGAATGGTGTGTGGAGGGAAATGAATAGAGAGGGGTCACCCAGTGAAATTAATAGGCAGCAGGTTTAATACAAACAAGAGGAAGTACTTTTTCATATAACGCACATCTAGCCTGTGGAACTCATTGCCAAGGGATCTTGTGATGGCCAAAAGTATAACTGGGTTCAGAAAATACCTGGTTATGTTCATGGAGGTTATGTCCATCAATGTGTAACCAAGATGATCAGGGTTACAACCCCATGCTCGGGCAACTTTAAGCCTCTGACTCAGAAGTCATGACTAGACAACAGGGATGAATCACTCCATAATTGCCCTGTTCTGTACACTGACCCTGAAGCTCTGGTATGGGCCACTGCCAGAGACAGGATAAAGGGCAAGATGGAGCATGGTCTGACCAACTGTGGCAGCTCTTGTGTTCTTATGTATTTAAAGTAGAGGTTTTCCTAGGTTTACTTCTTTTCCCAAACAAATACAAGTAAAGTTAATCCCTCTTCATGGTCCAGGCACCATATGTAGCATTTGTTGCCTCCTGAAATTGATGATGCACAATCATTATTTATTAAGCACTGAGAATATGCTGGGCACTGTAAAAGTAAGACAGCCCTGGCTTTGCAGAACTTACAGCCCAGGGCATTCAAACATTGGCTACCAGGCACAGAGTTTACTGTTGCAATTTTATTGTCTTTCTATAAGATTCCTTCCAACAATAGACTCAGCAGTGTTTACGGATAGGGCCCTAAAAGACAAAACACTCTGGGAGATCCAGAGCAGAGAGAGAACTTGATATTATAACCGACTCACTTTTTGCTTGAATCACAGAATTATTTGCTTGTACACTACAGCTATTAGATGTTTATATATGTTACTAGGCTTTTAGGTGTGCTAAAAGTTCATTATTATAATAGAATTGTTATAGCTTTAAAAAAAAAAAAACTTCAGATATTTGCATTTCCATTCTTTTTAGTCTCTTCTAGATGCTGTTCATATTGGTATGATGCCTGTAACTTTAAGAGAAACCATTTCTACTGGACAAACAAGTAGTCTTCAAAATACCTATGGAATCTTCTTGACTTATTAAATACAAGGGCATTTTTTTTTGGTTCAGTATTGATTTGGTTTACTTATTCATAGTACAATTTTAATAAAGTGGAATAAGTTGTTAAAACAATTAAACTGGCCTTGGGATACATTCCTTAAAATAATGAAAGCCAAGTTGTCTATTAACACCTTCTCTAGTGAAGGGGGTGAGATTTCAGTGCAGCCAGTGCTGGATATTATTATTAGTTAGTGCATTAGGTTTGCCTGGATTCTGGAATTTTAAAAGCAAGTCCAATGCCTAAGCATCATGTATTAGAGGGATGTAACAAGCTGGAATAACTTTCTACAGATTCATTCTTCAGTGCTAATTATTAACTCAAATAAATAGCATTATCATTTTATCATAGTGCTGAGAGGTCCCAAAGGGGGATTGAGGCCATGTTATACTAAGCGCTGTACAGAAATATAATAAGACACCGTCCCTGCTTCGAAGAGCTTGCAATTTAAATGGACAAGATAGAGAAAATAAATTCTCTTTGTCAGAGATGGTGGCGAATTCCCTTGTTCTAGCAGTAGTGTTTTGTTGGTCAGAGAAGCATCCTTATGGGATTGCAAGTCTCCATCCAGTGTTCTGCCTCTTCAACTGCTTGTGCTTAATCTTCCCTATTGATGGGGGTAACAGCTATAGACGCAAACTTTTAGTTATAAGGAAATCGGTGCTCCTCTACCTTCTGGGAGTGGGAGGTGGAAAGAGGAGATGGATTGGTTTATGAAGGGTTAATTAAAGTTTCTAAAGTACTTTTGAGATCCTTGGGTGACCGATGCTTTATACATGCAAAGTGTCTATAATAGCTAATGCCTTGTAGCACCTAATGACAAAGCCCCAAACGGTATGAATGACCAAATTCTCTTTTCACACATTTGTAGATTTCTGAAATATTTACATTTTAGGCTGAAACTTTCCAGCTATATGATAGAAGTGTGTGTGTATAAGTGAGTGTAAATATTATAAATGTTTGAGAAAAGTTTATAGCAAAGTTTACAGAACATAATATTGTATGGACAAGCTTTTTCAAAAGATGAAAACAAAACACTAGTATGTGAAACCATTCCAAAAGCAATCTAAAAGAGATAATTATTTCCAGTCTAGAAATATTTTAGATTCCTACCCTAAAACAGCAGTATTTCTTTTTCTAAATACCATCAAATAACTGTATTCAGATATCATTCATACTGTAATCATTATTCATATTCCCTGAAGACTTTTATCTAATGCTTTGACTTGTGATAAGTCTCCTATTAGTCTATTGTTATGGAATTTGTTATCATAGCTTTCATTTTGGCAGCTGTTTAGTTGAACTTATGTTCTGATCTCAGCCACGCAGAACATTGTTCATGTTATACATTCTGTGAATCCCTCTTCAAATTCTCCTCCACCTATATAAGACTACAGAATGTCATATGTAATCAATTTCATTCTAAAATTTACTTTATAGCTTCCTTTGATTTTTATATCTCAGCTGTTATGGAATATAGACCCATTTTCCACTGAGTCTCTTGTTCAAATCAGTCCTACACTGGCAGTGACTGAAAGTCATTATTACTGACTAATAACTGGTCTGTGTGAAATGAGTCGATGATTTTCTACCAGGTTCCTAAGTGCCACTTATTCACATTACAAAACCATGTTTATAGCACCATTGTTTATGCCCTCAGCAACTCATGAATGCTTAGGGAGCTTGAGCAACCCTCTTGCCTTTGGAGATGGTGCTTCCAGGTCAGCACTGAGACATGCTAATGGGTTACAAAGCCCATGACTCACTAAGAGAGGTATGTAAGAACTAATAGGATCAACTAATGTGATAAATATTGTATGTACATTGGAAGTTCTTTTTCCAGAAACCTTAGTCTAGTAGAGTACAATGGATTTAGTGTATTTAAAGCCAACAGTGAGTTGAAAACAAATTTTAGAAGGTAAAGAATTCTCTGTACTAATCCTGTTTTATGAGTTTATAAGAATACTTTTATTTTTCTCCTGTAGAAACACAGTGTACACACACAAAGAAGGATTTACAGAACAGGAGATCAAGGCTGTGGGCCAGACTTTTCTGTTCTTCACAAATTGCTTCAAGCATCATTGCTATAATTTTCTTTAAGGAAGAGAGCCAACAAAGACTCTTATAATAAATCACTTAAAATGTTTCCATGCATCTCTTTCTTGAGTAACACCTTTGAGAAATCTCTCCATAGCTTTCTGAAAACATGTCAGAGGTTGAGACTAGCTGACTTTGTGGCATATATGTACAAGAAAAATACATCTTGTATTAATACTTTCCCCCAACAATGTGTCTGTTCCCACTGGAGTATCTGTCGTATGAGCAATTTAACTGAGAGTACAAGGTAAAGAAGACTGGTGGTTTTGTCTCTATTTCTGGTTGAATATATATAGGTGTTCACATTCTAAAGTTCACATCAACACTATGTGTGTGATGAATGATTGATATTCCCTAACCCCCATTTCTGTTACCGTGCTGCAGTTTATATTTAGCTGTGTGGATCTGTGTCTTGGGTGATTTGGGATGTGAGAAATGGCCTGAAGGAAAGAATTCTGGTGACTAAATCCATCCTTGAAATACACTTACGTCCTTTCGATCTTCAGCATCCTAGATTAGAATGACTAATTTCTATGCTTCTGTGCTGAGGTCATGATGTCTTTAATTACAGATCAGATCTTTGTGTTCACATGGTTTTATTTTGTCTTCTGCTAGCTAGCAGCTTACACCAAATGTATGTGCAGACTAAAGTCATCTTACGTATTACCTGAGTTATGATTTTTTTAAAAAACCTCTCCTCATTAATAATAAACAAATAATATAATTTGAGAGCGAACCTTTAGTCTGATTTAATGATCTTGTCAATTAAAAATATACACTTGATGAAAACTGTCACAGAAGTAAAAAGAGAACATAGTTTTTCCCACAGGCATGTATAGAGCAGTTTGTCACATTATTACCATTTCTTTAAGGTACTAGCTTGGGACTACTTCACAAGCCATATAAACTTTAAGGTTTGACTACAATGCATGTAGTTAGGTAGGCAGGCAGTGTGTGTGCCTAAACTGTACCAGCTTTCATTATTTTATTGTGAAACTCATTATATTTGTTGATTTTCATAATTCCTTAACTTCTCATACCATGTAATTATATAAAAATGCAGGATTCTAACTCATGTGGTTGTAAAGAAAAGCTTGAAAACATGTCTTGAGTATTCTAAAACACTCATAAACCAGAAGGCAAATTTAAAAGAACCCAAAATGTTATAACTTTTTTTTTAATCAAGTGGGGTTTTTTTGGATTCTCACTCATGATTTTTGAATGTGTTAGATTTGGCAACAGTAGGTTCTGATCTTGACGGTGACTCTGACTTGCTATTTGAATTTTAGGATATTATTTATTGTGTCTGCATTTAGCGTCCCCAAATAATGGGGATACTTACCTCATAGGATATTGTGAGGTTGAATTAATATTGTAGATTGTTCCTCACATGAAAAGTCCTAGACAAATTAGCATTATGATGTTATTGGTGAATCTGTCTAAAATCTCCTACTAAGACATTCATATAATGCTACTTCTCATACCACAATACTCTATATGTGACCTTGTAAATTACTTCTGTATATTGTGCACTTCAACCTAACACAAAAGATACTCTGGCCTTTGATCCTGCCCAGTGCAGGTGCAAGGTGCTGCGCATACAAGTGCAACGTAAAAATGCTAAGCAAGACATGGAATACAGGGGGCTCCAGTCCTGCATGAATAGATTGAGAGCAACTGTGTGATGATTGAGAAATTACTTCTGCTTAGTAGCAGGTAGGGTGACCAGATAGCAAGTGTGAAAAATCAGGACGGACGTGGAGGGTAATAGGAGCTCATATATTTAAAAAAACAAACAAAAAAAAAAGCCCCAAATATTGGGATTGTCCCTATAAAATCAGGACATCTGGTCACCCTAGTAGCAGGACAGAAGTCCAACAGGAATTAAGTCTCCCTATCCCTCATGGCTGCATCATGTACATGCACACAAGAGTCCAGGATGGGCTTGCATGATCTACTGTCCTTTGTTGTGCTGTTGTTTTAAACGCAGGATAATAGACAACAATTAACAATTAGATGGATGCCACCATTCTGATAAGTTGCAGAAGAAGGTTGAAAGATTTGACTTCTTCTTTCATGAGCACTGGAAATCAAAACTGTCATGAGTGTTACATGTACTGTCATTTGGAGTTGTGGAGTTAATTTAACAGTATTTTCTTTATTTACAAAAAAAAAGACAACCTACCTTACAGGCCATGTGGCCTAGTGGATAGACCACTAGTTTGGGAATCAGGAGACTTTGGATTTATTCTAATCTCTGCCACTGGTTTGCTGGGTGACCTTGGGAAAGTCACTTCCCCATCCCATGCCTAGGGTGACCAGATGTCCTGATTTTATAGAGACAGTCCTGATTTTTGACTCTTTTTCTTATATAGGCTCCTATTACCCTCCACCCCCTGTCTCGATTTTTCACATTTGCTGGCTGGTTACCCTACCCATGCCTGAGTTTCCTCATTACCCCCATCTCTAAAATGGGAGTAATCCTAATAGGGAGCCCTCCTTTACAAAGCATTTTAAAATACATTGACCAAAAGTACTACAGGAGAGCTAGATAATTATTATTTATTATTACAATGGTGAAAGATTTTAATTTTCAGTGCCTTTAAATGGTAAAGCCAGTTCTTTGTGTTCCATTTGTACTCTTATTTTAATTACAATGGAGTAAATAATTTGACTTGAATGAATTTACACTTGATTTTACATCATGTTAAAAAGATCAGACTAGCTCTTCTATTTTGGAAAATTGAGCTGAAAAGGGATTAGAAAAATCTACCCATTTGCCTCCAAGAAATGGGAAAGGCAGGTGGCATCATCTGACATATCTCTTACTAAAGTTTATTTTGACTGAAGTTTGATATCAAGTAGCATTCCAAACAAATATTTAAAGAAATTACCATATTGTTGATTTATAACTTTGTTGCGATACTTAGCTTAAATTAACAATGGTTGTCAACTTGTTCTTATTGGCATAGTTCTATTTTATATGTGTGTTGTAGTGGCGAACCCGAGTCCACTTAGTCACTGACACTTCTTTAAAAACCCTTGCACCCCAGTCTGGGTCTATGCTGGTTATGCGATATGTATGTATCTTTTCATCTTTGCAAACGATATCTGTAACCCCCCATAACCCAAGCCTGACCCCAGATGTACAGTACCTTCCCTCTCAACCTGTGTATATTTCATTTCAAACATTTACTTTAATAAAATTTTAAGCCAGTTGTTTCCTGCTATCCCATTAATATGAAGTCTGTTTTCACTTTTCCTCCAGCTCAGTCAATGACTAACTCATCTCTGATTTGGAATTGTTCGTTAGTGGCTGTAGTGCAGTAAACAACTTTCTTCCCTTCCCCCCCGCCCCCCGACTGTTTTTCAGTGTGGAATGCCTTGAATCTTTATCTCATAATCCATAATGGCAGGGGGAATTAACATATAAAAGCAAACTAATAATTTTATTTTAAAACGGATAATGAAGTTGACTTAGCCTGCTACTTGCAAAGACAGACAGCTCGGCTGAAGGTCTCCAGAGAGATGCGATACTCTTAACATAGTTTAAATATCCTACAATTCTTGAAGCACACTTAGTACTCAGATTCACTTGTATTAGATCAGAGTTTCTCAGCCTGTGGGTTGCGACCCAAAACTAAGTCATTAGAATATGTCAAAGGATTGCAGGGCTGTCTAGGCTCAGTTCCCTTCTGTAGGTGTTGCGACCTGGTGCACAGGATCACAGCACTTCTTAGATTTGGCCCAGCCGTCCCTCTGTCATGATAAGGGCCAGCTGGGCCAAATGTGAGTGAGTACTGCAACCACATGTGCCAGCTCATGACTCTGCTCTCACAAATTTGGCCCAGTCAGCACTCCATCAAGGGGACTGGACCAAACCTGAACAGCGCTTCAGTCCCAGATGTTGAGCCCGGCTAGCTCCATGGGATAGGGACCAGGAAAGAGCAGTTTGTGTTGCATTCTCCAGTAAGTTCCAGCCCCTCGATGTACCTCCCACCCTGCAACTGGGTGACGTCCCATCTTCCATACCCCCTGTCTTGTCCTCCCAACCCCAGTCCCGCAGTGTGCTTCTTCCCCATAGGTAGGCAACTTCCCCTCTGTCATCCCATGCATCCTAGCACCCCGCCCCCCAGATCTTCACCCACTGCACCCCCAGCCCCTTCTGTTCTCCGACTCCTTCCCCCAGCACACCACCTTTACCCCTAGGATCCAAATTCTCCCCATCGCTTTACCTTCTGTCTCCCATGGACCATGTATGCGAGCAGTGTGTTTTGTTTTTTTTAAGGGTGTTTTAGCTTGCTACCCTTCCCCCTCAGTTGCAAGTTGGGGGATTCTCCAGCTGTTCACATCTGGCTGGAGCATCTGGAATCCTAGCTCTGAGCACCTTTCCCTGCTGAAGGATTCTGCAAGAGAGGGATCCAGGTCTGGGATCATCTTAGGGGGTCGTGACAGGTCATCAAGATTTACAAATGCGTCCTGAGCCCAAAATGATTGAAAAACCACTGTATTAGATTACAGCCCATTAGTGACCTGTGCGTCAATGAAAATAGAAAAGGGATACATATGAAGTTGATAGGAACTGAAGTCCTAATATTTTCATAAATTGATTGAATTAATGTTTCCAATGAGTGTCCCAAAAAAGATACTCTTAATTCAACAATCCTTTTCTTCCCCTCCTCTTCCTTTCATCTTCTTTGCTTTTCTGGTGCAGAACACAAAGGTCCATGGTTTGACTCCCACTGATCACCTATGTTGACTGGTGAAAAATTAATGCTTTCATATCATAGAATTCCTCTTCTTTTAAATGGTTTCTTTAATGCACCCAATGAGAAAATGTCCTTTAAAATGAAGTTTTGAATGTAGAGAGGTATAATAAAAGCTTTCCTCCTAAGGTGTTGTACCAACTGCACAGCACAGAGGGAGCAGAGGAACAACAGCTAGTTCATGTGGGGTGGAAAGGGGAATTAGGTGACTGGGGTAAACTCTTTTGTAGCAAAAAATGCATTGAGAGTTTTAAGTTCCACACCAAAAGAGACAGAACCTTGTTTTTTTCAAATCTCCTCTGAAAGGACCTCCCTTCTCACACAACCACCAAACTTCATGGCACTCAGTTTATCAATAGCAGAAGAATGGCTGTTCAACGGAGTCCAGGTATTTCTAGCCCGGGGTAGGCAACCTATGGCACACGTGCCGAAGGTGGCACACAAGCGGATTTTCAGTGGCACTCACGCTGCCCAGGTCCTGGCCATCAGTCCGGGGTGTTCTGCATTTTAATTTAATTTTAAATGATGCTTCATAAACATTTTAAAAAACCTTATTTACTTTATATACAACACTAGTTTAGTTATATATTATAGACTTATAGAAAGAGACCTTCTAAAAATGTTAAAATGTATTACTGGCATGCGAAACCTTAAATTAGAGTGAATAAATGAAGACTTGGCACACTATGTCTGAAAGGTTGCCGACCCCAGTTCTAGCCCAATGCTTGCACAACAGAAGGAACTGCATCGGGTGGTGCTGAATACAGTTATGGAAGATGCCTTCGAATCCTGCATCTGATGCTACCAGTCTCCAGTTGCCACAGCTCAGATGAACATCCTCCTACCTCGTTTCCTCTTCCCAGAATGAATGTACCACTCACAGATTCATCCAGCTTTGATGTAGATTTTGTGACTCCCTTTTAAGCCAATGCTGGTGTCATTTCTTTGAGTATCGCTGAACTTCCTTCTGCAGGGAATACAACAATAATCAGTTTGACTGACCCTTGAACAGTGGAATATATGTAAGTTGTAAACTTGCCATCCCTTGGCTGGGCTTTCAGGAGAGTTCCTCTTCCCTTCCAGCACCTAATTTGTGGTTGCTCCATTTAGCTGCCCAAAAAGGGGAGCTGAGCTCTTGAAAGAGCTGGATCCTTGTTCCTGTTCGCTACGTGTATGCAGATGTCACAGTTACACAAAGAAGGCTACCGTGTAAAGTTGAGTCTTTTGACTACTAGGGTGATCTGAATTTGCCAAGCTGTTATGTTTAGGTGGGTGAGATGGGTTCTAGAGTAGCACGGGAAAGCCAGCCCAGCCCATGGTGTTCAAAATGTGAGAGACCATGCCCGAAACTAACAGCTATTGTGACAGGCTGTTCCTGTCTGAAATATGTATTAAAAAAAGAAACAAGACTCTGTCCCAACGGTCATGTTTAGAATTATTCAGTGCAATTTTCTTTAGACATGTTAATTTATTGTGATCACCAGGTTGACATACGCTGTTTAAGAACTCGCTTCTTTCTGAGTCGCCTTCTCCTTCTGTTTCACTGATTAAAATGCACTATCAGTGTTTTTTGTTGTTAGTCTCTGTCATTGAAGGAGTCTTTTTTTGTTAATGTTGTTGTGCTCTCCCATTGTTATCAGCTCTGCTGATTAGTTGTTGCTGCAAGTACAGTAACTTTGCCTTCAGCAGTGTAAGGCTATTCTTGCTGGGGAAGATTAGTTTGCCTTTTCATCCTTGCAAAATTTTGTTACTGTACTGCTTGTAGTCCTCAAAAATGTATTCTGCAAGGTAATTATAAGTACTTGTGACAGACTGCACATGAATATCCTCTTACAATGCCATTTCCACATGCAGTTCACAGAAGTAATTTACTAATTACCTAGTATAGAACTATATATTAGATTTTAGGTAACACTGAGACAATTCATTTTATGAGTGGGGGTTAATACATCAATCTAGAGGTTTGTCGATAGCGCCATTTCATAAATAAACAAACAAATAAAAATGATAGACTGTTCTGGTTCCAAATGTTTCACTATGGTGTGTTTTGTTAATGATTGCCTCTCTTTTCCCATCTATAAAATGGGTGTAGCACCACCTAATGCCCATCACTTGTCATGAAGCTTGTTTAATTGGTACTTTGTAATCTTCTGCTGTAAATTGCTATACAGGTGCAAGATACTGTAATTGCTTATTAATTCAGATGCATAATCCAGGAAATGTCTTTTTTTTTTTTAATTGTAAAAGAGACGTTTTTTGGTTTGCTTTTTAAAGGAGTAGTATAGACTGCAAACTTGCATTAAGATTGTGATACCAATAGAATACTTGAAAGAGAAGACAAATATTCCATCTTTATCTTTTGTGCCAAGGAAATATGACATGTATGGTGCTACGTAATGGCACCAGTGGGTCCCTGGTGTTTGGGGCACAATGCGGGGAGTTAACAGAATGTTAGGAACCATTAGGAAAGGGATAGATAAGAAGACAGAAAATATCATAATGCCGCTGTATAAACCCATGGTACATGTACACTTTGAATACTGCGTGCAGATGTGGTCACCCTATTTCAAAAAAGGTATATTAGAATTGGAGAAAGTACAGAGAAGGGTAACAAAATTGATTAGGGGTATGGAACGGCTTCCATATCAGGAGAAATTAAAAAAACTGGCACTGTTCAGCTTAGAAAAGAGATAACTAAATGTGTATGTGGGGCAGGGGGGAGGGGGAGGTGCAATATGATAGAGGTCTATAAAATTATGAATGGTGTAGAGCAAGTGAATAGGGAAGTGTTATTTATTCTGTCACATAACACAAGAACCAGGGGTCACCCAATTAAATTAATAGGCAGCAGGTTTAAAACAAACATAACTAAATACTTCTTTGCACAACACACAGGCATCCTGTGGAACTCCTTGCCGGGGAAGTTGTGAAGGCCAAAAGTATAACTGGGTTCAAAGAAGAAGTAGATAAGTTCATGCAGGATAGGTCCATCAGTGGCTATTAGCCTAGATGATCAGGGTGGTGACCCCATGCTCTGGGTGTCCCTAAACCTCGGAGTGCTAGAAGCTGGGCCTGGGCGATAGATGGATCACTCGATAATTGCCCTGTTTTGTTCATTGCCTCTGAAGGATTTGGCACTGGCCACTGTCATAAGATAGGATACAGAGCTAGATGGACTTTTGGTCTGATCCATTATGGTCATTCTTATGAATTAAAGACAGAATTTGAGGATTGCCTTTGGATTGCTTTTTCTTATTGGTTTGTATTTTGAACATAGTGGGGTTTTGTGTGTGTGTGTGTTGAGGTAGGGGTGGGGGGATATGTGCCTACTAGTAACATCTTCAATCTGATTCCTTTTAAATCTCCGTAGAGGTGCATGTGTGCACATTCTTTACAACTCCCAGAACACATGCTTCAGCTTGTGGTCTCTTAATGTTGTTCCTCTACTTGTAAGCAAGGACATTCTTAGCATTCTTTCCAATTTGTATCGTGGCTACACAATATCTAATTATATTTCTTGACAACAACTAGCCAGGGAAGCTAAGAATTAACATTATAATGGGCCTTAAGGTTTTGCAGTTACTCAAAAATGATCTGTGTGGGGCCTGTAGAATACTTGGCTAAGTCCTGTCAACATCCTTTCTTGTTGGAGAGAGAAGTCTTCATTGTTTCTGCACTGGAAAATTGACTTGCAAATTCTCCATGTGAGTTTATTGCAGTTACTACTGAACTAGTAGTATATAGTTGTGTGGTGACTGGGTCTGATCCTTTAATGACTTCACACATGCGTATAGTCCCACTGAAATTTAGGGTACACTCACCAGTGAAGTATCAGAGGGGTAGCCATGTTAGTCTGGGTCTATAAAAGCAGCAAAGAGTCCTGTGGCACCTTATAGACTAACAGACGTATTGGAGCATGAGCTTTCGTGGGTGAATAACCACTTCGTTGGATGCATGTCACCAGTGAAGTTATTCACATGTGTAAATCTTGGGGTGTTTACTACAAAAGGGCCCAATCCTGCAAAGTGTTTGTTAATAGAATTCCTTGCTGTCGCGTAGCATTTGTAAGACCAAACTTAATTCAAATGACAGACTGCTAGACTGTACAAGGCTCTCTGACTCCACGGCTGTTTCAGCAGACTCCCAGTTAAGAAAATATTTAGCACAGAGCCTGTTGCTTAACAGCCGGAAAAATCCATTTCCTTTTTGCTTCGGAGGTAGCAGCTGTTTCACTTCCCAAAAATCTGTTTGATTTTGTTGTTAGCTAAAGAGTTGGGGTTTGTTTGGTTTTTTTATTCTCCTCTGTGGGGAGAAAAGGAGCAAGGGTAGATCTATTGGACTTGATGTGCGATCAACCAAAGTGTGATCTCCTAGAAATGCAGCCGTGTAAATATATTATCGTGCATAAAGAGCTGGGAAGATACTAGAGAGGGATGAAGGACAGGTAAACAATGAAGACAAAAACATTTATACTAGTATTATTTTGTTTTATAGTTCATATAGTACGACATAAGATCTTCTACCATAAATGCTATGCATCAACACTTATTATTCATTTGTTTCTGGTAGGACACCATTTAATATTTTTGTCTATAATTTGTATCTGACGCTGCCAAATAATTCTAAGATGCATTACCATGTAAGCCTGCTGTTCCTAGATGGTACGATACCTAGATGTTTCTGTCTTCTAACTCAGTTTAATTCCATAATTACACGATAATGCTGGACTGTGAAATTGCATAGTGAGTATCTAGGAATTTATCTGCGCTCTGTATAAAATGGCACTAGTATTTCAAACAGGGGCAGCCCTAAACCTAGAAGACGCTTTAGCTCCCAATCCTTTGATCCTTATTCAAGCAAAACTTCCACTGAAGTCAATTGGAGTCTAGCCTGAGCAGGGTAGCTTATTGTAGCTTATTCTTTATAATGCTTATATCCATATTGTTAGATGTACAGTTGTTCTGTCTATCCCTCCCGCTCAGTTTGCAGGCTTGAAGGTGTCTCTAAAAACCATATGCTGACTAGACATGAATGGGCAAATTTAAACTTCCGGAGCCTTGCCCAAGTATCTGGGTTGCATGCTGAGGCACAATTCATGGGGAGAAGATGAAGAAGGAGACCTCCGCCCCAATCTGCAGACTGGCATCAGATCTGTTTCACTGAAAGAAGGAAGGATCTGACTCACCAACCCTTCCCCCACCTTCGCTCTTTATGCAACTCCCCAAATTCTTCCCTTACAAGTCTTCGGGTAGAGGAACTGCACTGATGTGGCCTGGGCCTCTTCTGCGTACCAGAAATGAGGTAGTACAAACATTGGAATTTAGGAACAAAGGCAAAACAAAGGTAAAAATCTTTAATGGATGCTTCCATCCAATGGCTGCTGTATTGTGGTCTTTGGAGGCAAGCCACATGGGCAGCACCCACTGGCATCAGTGTGCCCACACCATAGGCAACACGTGGGCTTGAATGATAAAGATAACTTACCAGATGCATCTAGGGGAATCTCAGCAAACTTTGAGTGGCCTTTAGTTTTGGTCTTTCCAAATTAGCCTAGAAATCTGCTCACTTTTAGGAGAGAGCACATTCTGCTGTAAATCGATGTTGTCATCCTTTTAAAAAAAAAATTGGAATGAAATAATAGTTACTACTCAATGCATATGAGCAACAATGCTGTTCTGGTTGCCTAGCAGCCAGCTACACACTGGAGAATAAAAAAGCCTGTCTGACTAAGCAATGTGGTTGGAGCTGGTTTTTAGGTTTGCGGGTGGAACCTGACCCAGGGAGCTCATATTTTAAGGACGGGGAGGAGGTGGGTGGAATTTACCATTAATGGATATTTTAGTTCTAGCAGGATCATCAGTCTTCCCCTCCCCCTGGTTTTTCCTTTTCAGTTTTTAATGCTTTAGAAAAGGAATGAGAAAAATCTCCAAATTCAGTGCAAGAAAAAGCCAAGGACTCTCTTCCTTGTGCAGCCTGGAGATTATTAGTATTTCATATTTTTTCAAGATACAAGTCCGCATTTGCTGCAACTCCATGTGTGCTAGGAAGTGGCTACTGTAGTCACTTTGGCCTAAACCATCCACATGCTTGCAGAAAAAAAGAAAGATGAAAGAGTCTGTTTTCTTTGTCTGTAGAGCATCTTCGTCTAAGAACATTTTTTCCTCTTAATTTTATATATACAAAAAGTTGGACTGACATGATACATGCCTAGACTTATTTCAGCATTGCCAACCCCAAGCCTTCAAAAATCATGAGTCGGACCCCAACAAATCATGCGACTGGTTTAGAAAACATGAAATTTTAAAAACAATAAATTTTTGGTTTTGTTTATTTGCCCTCTAGTGTTGGAGCCACTAAAGGTCATATTTTCAAGCCTTTTTTTACACAATCCTGAGGGCTAGAAATGGTTGGTTGGTTTTGTTTTGTTTTGTTTTGAATAGAAGCTGAGATTCTCTAGTAATAATATCACTCCGGCAACTGGGGCTTTAAGAAAAATGCCAAATATCCCCACACTTACAATAAAATTGCAAGAGTTGACAGCACTGCTATTTTAATGTCCGTGGTTTGGCCTTGTGACCTTTTTAATGTTTTTAAGGCTGGAATGGGGCTGGCTGACTTGAAGGACTGATCATAGAGTCTTTGATCCAGCCCAGGTCAGTAGTGACTACTAGCAGGTACCATTTCACACTGGCATTTGGAAAAAGAGTTGGTTGGTCTCAGTTTAGTTTCTACCAAAGAGTTGCCCATCTATTGGCACCCATTACCCCACTCATTGGCAGCCTTGGTCAAGAGGGTAAGAATTAGCTGGACATAGAGAGCAAACTCCCCTTCTCTCTCTATGAGCTGGCTCTTCCTGGTCAGGGCTAAGGTACGCTGGTGAGGGCAGCATGATGGAAGGACATGCCACTTTTGCCTTCTCTCCTTCAGGGTTAAATAGAGGTCTCTGTTCTTCAGTTTTCAGTCTAGCACCTTTCATAGAGTTCTCAGCGGTTCCCTGTTCTGCGTTACCTTTTGGATCCCTCATTTTGACGTTATGACCTACACCTCCATTCCTCTTTGTTCAGCTTTTGACTCCCATACTTAGTTAACTCATGTTAAATCACCTGACAGAAAGGGCTTTCCTTGCTTTGGAGTGGCCTCTAACCATTGATCAAAGTCATCAAACAGGCTGGCACCTTTCACCAAAGTTCAGTTCCCACCTCCTCCCCAACAAAAAATCAGCTATGAAGGCTGGAGGCTCTAGCAATGAAGATGCCCACTGCCCACTCAGATCACTTTTTTAAATAATGTTTTCCAGGACTTGGCATTTCCAGTCAAATATTGGTCAGATAATGTGTAAAAAAAAAAAAAAGGTCAGATATTTCAAACCGTTAATTTATTTGTAACAAAAAAGAGTAAGACTTCATGATCTCCATCAGGCCTAGCCTTAAATACATATGAATGTGGAATTACAACACAACATGTAACTCAGAAAAATGTGAAACACAATGAAATGATGTTCTAAAAAATGAAAGAATGGCACCATGATACAATCAGAAAAGTAGGCTGCTGCCTACATCAGGGCATTTTTGCTGGAATACTTGATAATATTTGACTGTTGCCAAAGAATTGGAGGTCAGTTGACATTATTTGACCAGTCAATTGAATGGCTTGCCAACCTTAGCATTTTCTTCTTCACACTCGAAGTCAGTCTGCTGAAATAACCTGAGCAACATCAGGCCTGGTTACAGTTTATTTACATGTGGCTGAACATTATAATGCTAAAGGATCTTATTCATAGATGACCTTACGTTTTTAACATCTCTGTGCTATCCTGTATTGCTGGATATTCTATTTCAGTACTAAAATTTACCATTAAGGTGAGTGTTAGAGATTAGTTCATGATGATATATCAATCCTGATTCTCCATTATCCTTCACCTTTTGTATTCATTTACACCTTTGCAAAGTGAGTGTAAAAAGCATATTTGTAACCGGTCCCAATATGCATTTTGTCCCATTGCTGGTTTTATGCCTTTGGCGTATGTCCTCCAGTTTTGTCACCTCTTACTTCTCTCTTGCCGGTTCAGTGGCCCTGAGCTCTGCTGACCTCCTGTCTGATTTACAGAGATAGGATGAAAGTCACTCCAGTTTCTGTTAACGCCACTCGGAACATCAGCCAGAAAGTGGTCACATGCTCCCTCTACAGTGCCAGTAGGCCAGGTCATCCGTGGGAGCAAAGGATTGAACTCTGATTTCCCCCTCACATGGGATTGAACACAACTAGATGGCAGAAGATTCTGAGCGCGTTGATTTGTCTCAGGGTATGGCTACACTTGCAACTTCAAAGCGCTGCCGCGGCAGCGCTTTGAAGTGCGAGTGAGGTCGCAGCGCCAGCGCTGGGAGAGAGGTCTCCCAGCGCTGCACGTACTCCACATCCTCTATGGGTGTAGCTTGCAGCACTGGGAGCCGCGCTCCCAGCGCTGCGGCACTGTTTACACTGAGGCTTTACAGCGCTGTATCTTGCAGCGCTCGGGGGTGTTTTTTTCACACCACTGAGCGTGAAAGTTGCAGCGCTGTAAAGCACCAGTGTAGCCATGGCCACAGTAATAGTCAGTGATAGTATTAAAAAAAAGCCTATACAGTTCAAGCACAAAATCTTAGTTCAAAGCATTAAAGCACAGGTTGTCCTAGGGAGTTTAATGCAATGATTTACGATCCTGTGGATTTCATTTCTGCTACTTATGATTTCCTGTTGCAGAAGAGAGAATACCTTACTGTAATTCTGGCATGTTACATTGGAAGGCTGAGCTATCATTGGATAAGAGTCTGAAAAAAATCTGTTCCATTTTCATGACACAGTATTTAAAAACTCCTAAAAATCTCAAATATTTAGAATTAGCAACTTTTCCTATAAACTTAGCCTTTAATGAATGTGAAGATGAGCCAATGTCATGGTGACCTTAAAAGTGAATGAACTTTGGTTTCAAAGTCTAAGCTATGGGACAAATGCTGCACAGACACAGCTCCCACTGATTTTGGAGCATCAAAGAGCAGCCTGTGGCTTTAATAATAATTAGCAAATGCATCAGAACTTTTATGTTTCAGTTCATGCCGTCGTACCTATGATCGTGTTCTTATCTAGCAAAATAAAAATTAAAAAAATCCTGTATTTTTATACCAGCCATCTTAGCTCTCGCCTGAAACCCTCTGTAAGACTTTACTTATTATGAGCAATGAATTCCAGCTTCAAATCTCACTACAATATTGCAGAATGTGGAGTTCAAATTAGTTTCATGTGTTCACAGAATTCTGAAAAAAAATATTTTCAGTGCATTTCTTCTTCGAAGCGTTACAGTTACAGGGCACAAAAACAGGCGAAAACTTTCTTCTCTAGGGCTTGTTTGTTTGCATGGTAGTTTTGTTTTTGCAGTACACTTGCTGTGTTGTAGCCTATACTGTGTACTTCCTGTAGAAGCTAGAAGAGGAGACAACTGCTTTCATAATGACTAGTTATTATCACCTCAAAGAGAGATTAATTTGTTAATATTTTTAAAATAAAAGAGGGATTTAAAAGTTCTCCTTTCCTCAACACTTGCTTCTAAGAACACTGTCTGCCTGGACTGTTTGTTTTTTATTATTTCAGAATAAATAGAATAAACCTCCCCCCCTTCCCCCCCACCTCCTTAGTTACTATAGAAAAGAAATTATTTATCAGTCCTCCCAGGGCTTCTGAAAATAATCACTGACATATTAAGTGTGTTTTCGATCTGGTTAATGTGTGATGCAGGGGGGATAGGCTAGGGGATAGCATTGTTTGGTTTGGGAAGTATTCTCTCCGTCGCTGAGCAACCAGCCCTTGGAAACGGGAGTGGACTGTGTCACCCATAGCAACTGTTGTTACTCGACAAACAATGTGGGCCAGTGCAAACAGAGCCAAGACTGTAGGCTCCAGTTTTTAATTGAACATCTGCATGTGTTTTTCTCTGATTAAATGGTGTTTCAGTTTGATTTGTCTGTGACAGATATGCTTGGGCCAGTTTTGTGTGGTTCTTTACAAGGTGCATGATTATTTTGTCCAAATTAATACCTTTTGTTTATTCTTATGTGAAGTTGAGAGAGTATTTCCCCCTCCCATCTCCTGTAATGCATAAAAATAGTCTTAAAATAAGAACCTTTATCTATTTCTACCAAGAAATGTCTCAAGTTTCCTCCCAGCTGGGTATGTATTGCATAATTACTTAAGGTCTCTTAATCAGCTTGATAAATTACAAGCACAATCTTGATACATCAACATTGTGACATGTGAAAATTTTATTTCTTTTTTAATCCCAATTTTCTGTTGCCCTTTATTGGATATATAAAATGGAAGGGGTTTTGGTTATCTGAATCCCTCTTCCCCTCCACAGATCTGGAACCAGAGAGGTGAATGGGTCAAGACTCCTCTTGTAACTCACAAAACATTAGCTAGACGAATTTTTTGCCTGGGTAAATGATACAACATCATATTTGACTAAATACTAAATGATACAACATGTACCGATGTGGTCTCCTCACCTCAAAAAGATATTCTAGCACTAGAAAAGGCTCAGAAAAGGGCAACTAAAACGACTAGGGTTTTGGAGAGAGTCCCATACGAGGAAAGATTAAAGAGGCTAGGCCTCTTCAGCTTGGAAAAGAGGAGACTTAAGGGGGGATATGATAGAGGTATATAAAATCATGAGTGATGTGAAGAAAGTGGATAAGGAAAAGTTATTTATTCCATAACACAAGAACTAGGGGTCACCAAATGAAAATTAATAGGTGGCAGGTTTAAAACAAATAAAGGAAGTTCTTCTTCACACAGCGCACAGTCAACTTGTGGAATCCTTGCCTGAGGAGGTTGTGAAGGCTGGAACTAACAATGTTTAAAAGGAACTGAATAAATTCATGGTTGCTAAGTCCATAAATGGGTATTAGCCAGGATGGGTAAGGAATGGTGTCCCTAGCCTCTGTTCATCAGAGGATGGAGATGGATGGCAGGAGAGAGATCACTTGATCATTGCCTGTTAGCTTCACTCCCTCTGGGGCACCTGGCATTGACCACTGTCGGTAGACAGATACTGGGCTAGATGGACCTTTGGTCTGACCCGGTATGGCCGTTCTTATGTTAATTCAGACTCGGTGACACAGTTCATCCTTTTTTCTGTAGATGACACAGTTGTTAAGGGAGGACTGTTAGACCAGTGCATAGTCTCACAGCCCTTTATCTTTTCTTGTTCATCTGGAATGTAGTTGGTCTTATTACCATCCTAACCCAAAAGGCTACAATGGCTTTTTCTAACTGAAGAGCATTAGAATGTGCCCTACAGGACTGCATCTCTAGTGTAGCTAAAGCAGCCCTTCCATTCTGTCTTCCTTCCACGAAGGATCACATCTCAGTTTATGGCTAATACAATGAATAGCCTTGTATTTTCCTTTTTATTTGGGTGGGTTTTGTTTAGCCCTGAGTGTTACAGCACATGCCTAGTTACCAAAAGCCTAATGAACAGCTCCAAGGATCTGAACAGGCTTTAACTTTCCCTCTGCTTGTAACGGAGCAACAGTCTGGAAAGTGATTTCTCTTGTTGCATTATTCACATTTGGTCCTGCAATTAAACAGATGAAGTAATTAGCAACAAGGCTGCCCGTGGGGGGAGGAGGGGAAGTGGGGCACCCCCGGGCCCCACAGGGGCCCCACGAGCCCTGGCCCAGCGGCGGTCCGGGTCTTCGGCCAGCATTTCAGCGACGGGGGGCCCTTCAGTCACTCCGGGTCTTTGGTGGCATTTCAGCACCAGGCGGCCCTTCATTGCTGCTGAAGACCCGGAGTGACTGAAGGGTCCACCACCACCGAAATGCTGCCGAAGACCTGGACCACCGCCGGGTGAGTACAAGTGCCGCAGCTCCCTCGCTTTGCCCCAGCCTCCCTGAATCCTCTGGGCGGCCCTGGTTAGCAACCAGTTGTGACTGGTGCCACTGGGACCACACCACACAGCCTGGGACTCCGAGATGAATGCACTTTTAAAAGTGATAAATTCAGCTGGAGAAAGTACATATTATCACAGAATTATTATTAATTTATACATTAAAAAAAACAAACAAACAACTCTTCAGCATCTCCTTGGTGTGGTCTAATACCAGCCGCAGTTCCCTGGGTGAACTTTACCATGCACTCTGAAATTCTTTTAGTTGGCTGGATGTGTTTCTTTGAACTGGCCCAACCCTTCCCAGTTCCACTCCATAATGGAACTGTCTCTGCTTTGTTTGGGCTACACCTGACAAATGGGTTTTGAGCTTAGTTCAGGCTTCAAGAGGAAGCACATCTATGTCTTATGTGCAAGTGAGTAGGTTGAGAAAGAAGGGACAGAGAGGTCACCCAGGCAATTTAAACGGACAAAGGAAAGAAACCTGCTCCCAGTGTAGGAAAGTAAACAAGACTGCTTACCCTGCCTGGAAACGGGGCTTTAGGAACTTTTTTCTCTTAAATAAAGCAGTTCCTTAATTGATTCTATCCTTGCTTAGTCTGCCCTGACTGACTTTTGAAGCTGTCCAGCACAGGACCAGAGTTTATGTAATAATAATGCCGCTGCCATTTGCTCATCCTAGATACCATATTTTTCAAACCTTTGTTGCCCCTGTGGTAGAATCTCTCCCCCGAGAGCTCCAGTTTGCTCGGCCAGTTGCTATTTTAAAATCTAATTTGAAGATTTCTTTTTATGAATGACCACAATTTATGTTGTTCGCTCGGACTCTGAGCACTCATGAATGGTGCTATATAAATATAAATAACAATAATGTGTTGGCAGGAGATACTTCTGTGTTTGTTGTTCACCAGATAGGCATGACAGGGACAGCTGCTGCTGCCCACATCTAAATTGAAGTACAGAACTGAGCCTTCTGCTTCACACTTAACTTGACCAGGGGCTGGCCAGCTTTCCTGCTCACTCAAAAAGACTGTCTGACCTAAACAAGCATAAACCAAGTACTAATGACCAGATAGGTTTAGATCAAGCTGGTCTGTTGGAGTCAAAATAATAGAGCAGGAGTTCTCAAACTTTTGGAGTGGTGACGCCTTTCACATAGGAAGCTTCTGAGTGTGGACCCCCCCTTTATAATTTAACCCCTCTCTTTTTTTAATATATTTAACACCATTATAAATGCTGGAGGCAAAGTGGAGCTTGGGGTGGAGACCGACAGCTTGCGACCCTCTGAGGTGTCCCGACTTCCAGTTTGAGAACCCCTGAAACAGAGTGAAATACTGTTTCTCACAATGTTTAATCATCCTATAGAATTCTCTGCCATAGGAGAACCTAGAACAGCAGGGTTTGAAAAGGGGCTCAGTTTTATAGCCAATATTTGTAGTTATGCATCCTAAAATGAGGGTAATCAAATTTCACGTTTGAGGATAAGTTGATCACCACATGGCTCAGGAAAGAGCTTTCCTCACCTTGTGTAGTGCATTGCTCAATTAGCCAGGGTCATTTTCCCCTTCCCACTTCCCTTTGAAATATCACGTACTCTTCACTGCCTAAAGCAGGATACTAGACTTGAAGGACCAATGGCCCGATCCTGTGTTCCTGTCCTGTCAATATCATCTGGTTACATGTACAGTGCTATTTTCCTTTCCCCTCTTGTCTCATTGTGATGTGATAACAGTTCCTGTGTAGTTTGTATTGAAGTTAAATATGATTACTAGTATGAGGATCTGAAACCTACTAATTGGCACCTATGTATCCCATGCCCCCTTTCAGAAATACTATATATCCAAAAATAAAGTTTCCCTCCAGGATTTTAGTAAAAGAAGGAAGGCAAGTCACAACACAGTCTAATTGTCCTTTCCAAAATGGGAGATATTTAGAAATGTGAGAGGCAAGCCTGTTCAACTTGCTTAGCGTTGGTACTGTGATTCGGGAATGAGGAGGGGCAAATAAAGGTATTTTAATGTCTTTGGGCAAAACCTTGAAGGCTTGGAAAAGGGAAAGAACAACCCGATTACCTAGGGCTTCATTGTTTCTGTAAACTTTCATCCCAATCTATTTACTTTCAATGCAGTATGTATGGTTGTGGTATGGGACACTGCTGGGTAGCTGGGTCCAAAGTTCTACAGAAGCTAATCGTTATTAGACCTGTTTGCAAGTGTATAATCAATAAATACCATTTGTCTGTATTTAGACATTCCTCTGCAGTATTTGCAATCTAAAATAGTGCTAGTAGAGAAAAAGATAGAAATTGAGACTGACTAGCTTATTTTTCTTTGTCCAAGAGAAGAGAGGCTTAAAAAAAGAGCAGGAATGGTGAAAAGTGAATTAGATCTTTAAAAATCTTCCAATATGAATACTTTTCAAATGTTTCTTATAACCCAGGTGAGTAATTTTTAACCTGACGATGTGTCTTAAAAGATGTATAAACGTGTATTTGAAGAGTAATATGTTGATTTATAAACTGCTCTTTGATTAGTAGCTGTGTCATTATCATAGATACAGGATAAAGAAACCATACTGAAAAGAAGCTGTGTCTTAAATATAAATGTATGGAAACAAAACAAAAAAAATAGTTTGAGACTGCAGCACTTTATCCATCTGCTAACTCTCTCATTACCAGTAACTGCAATTAAAAGGTGAACTGAAAGGCCTTGGCATACTGTAAATCTGAGTGCGTGGTTCTGGTTTCCCCAGCTACAGCTGATAACCCCACTGACACCCAATACAGCACAAGAAGTTGCATTTCTCTTGTTACATTAGTTGCCTTCAGTTGTAGCAAAAGAAACCTCTCTCTGAAATCAGGACTTGGCAGGCCTATAGAAAAGAACAGACTTATTCATGTATTCATTTATCAAGCCTGCTCAAGTCTGCCTATGTATTGTATTAACAATTTGGGAACTGCTTCTGTGTCTATCTTTACAAAAAATTCAATCTTCCTTTAAAATTAGAACCCTTAATTTTCTGTTACTTAAAATATCACTAACTTTCTTTTAAGGGCACTTTGTTTTAGTCAGTGGAGTACTGTGGTTGGACGAATGGTTGGACAGCACAGTGGTGAGACAGTCATTGAGAGTTTGGCACCTGATATCTCTTGCAGTTAGGGTGACCAGATGTCCTGATTTTACAGGAGCAGTCCCGATTTTTGGGTCTTTTTCTTATAGAGGCTCCTATTACCCCCCACCCCTGTCCTGATTTTTCACACTTGCTGTCTGGTGACCCTACCTGCTGTATGATTTTTGAGTCTTCTGAGCCCTGGAGTTCAGATAGTTTAGGGCATTGATAGCCTAAGGTTGAAACTCAGCATGGTAGCAAACTGGGTGCGCTCATTAGCTTCTGTATTTCTAAGAGCCACTGAAGTGGTGTGTTCTGGATATGGCTACTAGAATTCAGGTCTGAAGGAGTTAAGTTCTCTTCCTCAAAAACGAAAAGCATGTACAATTGATCACTTTGTGTATGGGAACTTCCTTGTGGTTTGACTACAGCTCATAATTACTCTTCTTGCATTTAGGTTTGAGATACCACACGTGGGGACTCATCAACATCCTCCTGGCAGCATATGCTGTTGCTGCTTCTGCCACATATTCAACTGACTCTTAAGGAAACTTCTTTTAAGTTATCAACTCAAAAAAGTTCCTAGCACTCTTGCACATCAGTGAAAGGGAAACTTAAAGAAACAATGAAGACCATTAAATTTCCCTGGCTCCATGATAATATAATATCTATATTACATGATTCAGTTCCATGAAATCCAATTCAAGACTGAGGGTGTATATGTAATATTAACTATTGCTATAAAAAGCCCCTTCCAAGTTTGTATTTTTCCATGAAGACCATGTTCCTGAAATACATATATACCTCTTAGTATCCTTGAGAGCCTTGAAACCTATGTTTTGGGTTCATCTGTGTTTCCAGGTAACTAGAGCTCTTACAGAAGCAGTGTTTTGTCTCTTTTAATTTAATTTAATTTAACTTAATCAGTGAAAGGTTCTGGTGCCTTCTGTCTTTATAACATTCTGAAGCAATTTAATCAATTAAAAAGCCAGAATCAGCTCATTATCAGGTTCCTTGCCATTTTGACCCTTCACTTACCTCAGGCTGTTGAAAGAGTAAACGGCATAACCCATAATTCACAAGAGCCCTTGGTTGAGTCTGTTTTGCATGCCCAGCTAATTCCACCTAATTTCTGAGTTTGAGGAACAGAGAGGGAAAGATCAGCCACAACTGAGTGAATTATTTCAAACAACATAACAGTGTGCTTGGCAGGGGTGAAAGTAACTTACAGGTACTGCCAGAGTCCTGAGGGGGGGCGTGGCCTCATCCAGAAAAGGCATGGCCTCACCCAGAAGAGGCGGGGCCTCTCAAGATTTAAAGGCCCTGGGGCACCGGCTGTGGCTGGGAGCCCCAGGGCCTTTAAATCCCCACTGCAGCTCCAGCTGGGATCTAAAGGGCTTGGGGCTCCTGTGGCTGCTGGGAGCTCCAAGCCCTTTAAATCCCAGCCCCAGCCCAGCCACCTAAGCAGGAGCTCCAAGCCCAGAGCTCTTTAAATCCCGGCCCTAGCCAAGCCGCTAAAGCCGCGGGTGGGATTTAAAGGTCTCTAGGCTGCCCCCAGCAGCGGAGAGCTCCGAGCCCTTTTAATCCTGGCCGCGGAAGCCGGTGCGGTCCAGCACGGCGTACTGGCTCTTGTCAGTATGCCGTACTGGCTTACTTTAATCTCTGGTGCTTGGATACCATAGTGAAGGGCACTTTAAAACCACACAGATATTTATAACTGGCTCCAACATTCACCCAACTCTTACGGTGAATAAAGGGAAGGATTAAGGAAGAATTATTGGGACCTGGACCCAGTGGTCAGGGCTGCCTGATGCAGCAATAGGTCTGTGAATAGCTGGTAGCACATGAGTGCTTACTGCTGCTACTGTAGGACTTGCAGACAAAGATCTTGGATGCCCTCCCACAATACCTCAAATTGTGTAATCTGATGAAAGTAGAGAAGCACTGGTCCATGACTGTTCGCTGCAGACACTATTGACTGGGCTGGGGTTTGGGTGGCAGATCTTGGCATGAAGGCCAGGATTCTGATGGGGCTAGATTTAGTATGTTCTTAACATACTGCTGCATTTTCTTGTTTTATCTGAAAGCGATAATAGGAGAGGCTATTCTTTCCGGATTTTTTTCCCCCCCCCTCAGATCTGTCCATAAATCAGGAAATACTGTAGCTCTCGTGAGTGTACCTGATTTTAGGATTTTCAGGCACATTGCATTTTTCAGAAGTATTAAACCTCAGATGCTTAGCTGCCAGATTTCCAAATATGTTGAGGTGTGTTTATTACTAACAACCATGCTGGCAGCCTTGTCTCTTTATAGGCACCCTCCATGTTGTCTTAAACTGGAAAGTAACCGTACTGATTAGCTTTTATAGATTGGACCTATAGGAACAGAGGTTTGGCTTACTTCAACTGTCAGAAAGTAATAAGGGTTTCGTTTCAGGTCAATAAGCTTTTAGAAATGGGTAAACTGGAGCCAAACTTTGCCAAAGTTTTGGGGGGGATTTGGCCCTGGATTCTGGTTCAGAGTCATTTGCTGGCAGTTTGAAAGTGTTTGCCAATGTGCTCTTCCTGCTTTTAAGTTCTGTGGACTGTGGAAAAACTTTTTTCCTTTGATCTGAATTTTAGGAAAACTCCTTGTATTTTTGTGACAGTGTGCCCTGGAGAAGAAAACAGATGAATGTGTTGGGTTGAGAGTGCAGGCAGAGAATAATCTATTTCTGATGCAGATATCTAGCATAATTCTGCCTTAAACTGGCTTAATTACTTGAGCTGATCTTGGTTTCATCCATTGCAGAATCATTGAAGAAGGTTTATCTCCTACACTTTATATGCTTCAGTCAAAATGCAATTAATTCCATTTCAGGGCAGTTTTGTAAATAGAGCGCAGGCCAAAAGTGGCAAGTGAAGTGGAAAATATTTGTCCACATGATACCTTCTTAAATAAGTGTGGCATAGTTGCTGTTGGAGATGCATAGTAAGTATTTATTGGTGAAGGAATGGGGAAAACAGCAACCCTCTGCTTCCTTCTTACTACAGATTTTTGGTTACTGTGGAGGGTATTGAGAACTACTATCTTCCAAGTAGCGTATATATTGAAATTGTTTTAATACTTTTTTATTTTTATAGATGTACATGGCTGCGTGGAGAAAATACCCTCTTAATGCCTGTTGAGAACATGATGGCCTGCTACTTGGAGTTATTTCTTTCTGATTTCAGCTGTTGCTGTTTCCTTCTTTACAGAAATAAATAAATAAATAAAATGCTCTAAGCAAACTAAACTGGATTAAAAACCCCAGAAGCTGATTAGTTTAGGCTTTTTTTTTTTTTGTTCTTTTTAAAATTTACTCTTACTTAAAAGTTCCAAGCAAAGCAAACTCTGGTGTTAGTTTAGATTCTAGCAGCCAGTGTTAACGGTGAGACATCATTCAGGTTAAGTAATTCTAAAAGTTAAGGCTGTACTTTACATCCGTCTACATATACTTTTAAAATATGACCTTTTAATGTAATTTTATGGTATTTGTCAAATGATATGGATAATACAGACTTGGTATTGCTGACTCCAAGCATTCAAAATCCGTGAGCCAAACTTCCTGAAAATCGTGATAGTGGCTTAAAAATATTGAGATTAAATTTTTTTTAATTTACCTTCTGGCTTTTTAGCATGCACTTGGATCACATTTTCAAGCTTTTCTTTGTAACCATAAGGGCTAGAAATCTTTAATGTTTTTTTTAAACAAAAGCTGAGATTCTCACATAACCACTTGCTTCCAAGAACTGGGGCTTTAATGCCAAATATTGTGAGACTCAGGATACAACTGGAAATTCTTTATACAACTTTGCATGCAGTGAGCATACTGGACTAGAAGTTTAACTAGACTACTTTAAAGTACGCTGGGGCCATTTTGGTCTCTGGATGGCTCAGAATAAATGAAACAGCACAAGCTCTGCACAGCTGAAAATCTGGTGTGTACCTTGCAGTTAGGAAATATTACTATTAATTAATGAACGTTAATGATAAATACAAAGGTTATGTGCAGCATTGTTTTAAAGAGAAATTGAATATGAAGAGGTGTTTGGAAATGCTGATCTTGACCTTGCATTATTGAATATGGATGCTGCTGAACTGTTATCTTTTTGTTGCTCTGTAATGTCAACCTGTCCCATTTTCCTTCCTTGGAACTCTATTGTGAACGGAAATTAAAAAGAGGCAAAGGTCTGTGTCTGAGAGCCTCTGCTGTCAGCTACGAGTGGAGTACAGCACTTCGTGTGAATAATTGTAATTGGGCTGTTTTCCACTGTTCTATCTTAATTTGAAATCCTCAGATGAAATGCATGAAGTGAAGACTTAGCATTTTTTAATATTCTGCAGTTCTAAATATTTAGCTTTGCTACTGACTGACTGTGTTTCACTGGGCAAGTTGCTTAACCAGCTGCTTTTTATGCCTGAGTTTACCATCTGGTTGTAATAACTTGTCCTCAAGGGTATATTGTGAAGCTTAATTAATAGTTGTGAAGTGCTTTAAAATCCTTAGGAGGAAAGCATGAAATATAAAGTAGTAGCATTCTTTAGTATTCTGTAAAAGTCTCAACCCAAATCCGCCCTCGCACTACTGAATTGTCCTTTATGTGATGTTCCACTTTACAAACTTTTCTTTAAACATTTTCCAAAATGATAATAAAAGGATTAAAAATATCCTTGAAGTTTAAAGAAAATCTGATGGCCAAATAAACTTTAACATAAAGGTGAACTGAATTTTTTTCCCCACAAAATAGTTTAACATAAATTTTGTCTCCCAAAATGCTCAAATAACTTTCTGAAAAACAATATTTATTCTTGTACTTTTATAATGTGATATTTACATTGATTGTTTTAGATTGGGGAAGGGAGACATTCTCTCTACTGGTTGATTATTTTTTCCTTATGTATTTCAGGTTAAAAAGTAATAGAGAATAAATTTAATATCGTTGCTATGATGTACGTCAAATCTGCTATTGGTACTCTAGTTTCCATGGGCATCAGTGTTAGTGCCTCCCAACAATATATAATCCTTGATCTTTTTTGATATTTGTATGTTCAGTACAAATAGCAACATCACAACTTTTTGCATATACTTCTTTGTATAAAAATAGTGTGTAAATAGGCACACACGATTAAAGGAGTACTACAACGATTCACTTATGCCCTGGTTGCGAAAGGAGCTTAAGCACATGGGACTACTCTCCTGCTTAAAGTTAGTCATGTGGTTGCATATGTTGCTGAATCAGGACCAGAACACTGGAGTTAAGTTAATGAAATATTTTCTCATAGGCAGACTCCCTGCCCTGACTCTGATCAGCAGTGATATTATATGTTGGAGGCCTCAGCATGTAGCTTAGAAACTTTAGTTTGTGTATTCGGGAGCTGATGCTCTGTTAAAACATTCTGTAAACAGATACTTGCAGTTCTTCTTTGAGGCCCCAATTTTGCAGTTGGGTATCCCCACACAGGGTCCCATTGACTTCAGTGGAGCACTGTGTGGGTGCTGGGGTGCACCCATGCATAGACAGTCAAGTGCAGGATCAGGGCTAAATTTACCTTTTTGTTTGTTTGTTTGTTTTTAAGCCTGGGAATTGGTAGTGAGTGGGGTTTCCCTTGTTACAAAGTTAAAATAGACATGCACGAGGAAAGCTATGTAGTATTTACTCCTGAGCAGTCTATTTTTACTTTTATTTTTTCCTCACTGCAACACTCACTGTGGAAAGTATTTTGAAACACTCATCTTTGTTTTCCCAGCGGTTTAAGGCACGCCTTGACGAGGTGGATTAAAATCGACAAGAACAATCATACTAAGGCAATGTGCTTTATGAATTAAACAGTAAAAATTGGAATGTATGAAATTGCCCTGTCAGAAATTTTCAAAGTTTTTAATATTACTAGTCTTTCTCTAAATGCCTTTGAGCGTTAACATTCTGAGGTGGATACCTTAGAAACACCTTAGATGGGAAACTAATTATCATTTTTTTTCTTTATAAATGGGAAAATTGAGACATAGGAGAGGGGAAATGACTTGCTCAAGGTCAAAAGCAAGTTGGTGCTAGAACCAGAAATAGAACCCAGAAGTTATTAGCTTTTTCTGTATTTCCTTTCCTGTCACTGCTGTTTGCTTGGATACCAAGATAGCTGTGTGTAAACAGAAGGTTTCCAGAGTACAGCAGCCTCCTGCATCTGCCTTATTCATTTAATGATGTTGGGGGGAGGGATAACTCAGTGGTTTGAGCATTGGCCTGCTAAAGCCAGGGTTGTGAGCTCAATCCTTGAGGGGGCCATTTGGGGCAAAAATCTGTCTGGGGATTGGTCCTGCTTTGAGTAGGGGGTTGGACTAGATGGTCTCCTGAGGTCTCTTCCTACTCTGATATTCTATGATTCTATTCCAGAATTTAGACCTTTCCAATCACTTCCATAGTGGTGAACTGTGATGTCACAAGTACTGTATTGTTGCATTATCAGGTGAATTGGACAGAGTTTTAAAGCTTGCCTTAATCTGAAAATGAATATTTCTAAAAAGGCCTTTTCTTACTACAGAGCTGTGCCCCATGTGAGTGCTCAGAATCCGGTCTGCTGACTTTACTGACAAAAATAATTGACTTTTAGCCATGCAAGAGCCAACACAGCTGAAAGAGTCAGTTTTGGATTCTCTTCTTTCTTATGTGTCATCAACTGATTGGAATTACAGTTGTTAACAAATCATTTTCACCTGTACAAATCTATTGAGACAAATGGGATTGCACAGGTGTCACTTCATAAATTGGCTACCTGGGTCCATTGACCACTTTAAATAGTTCTGTTACTCTTTTCTGCTGATAGCTGACTTCAGTGTCGTCCTGATATCAAGATCATATGGCTAATGTGGCTTGGCTGTCTGTGTTAGGATATAGATATTCAGGCCTGTCTGCAAAGGCCTATACTTTAAGACTTATCACTTAGCTAGTTATAGAGGTATAAAAGAAAGAATCAAAAATCACTGTCTGTGTAGTGGCCTTCTCTTACTGTGACAGTCTGAGGCCTGGTTCTTTAGCAGCCATAAACTGGGAGATGTATGGTCCAGGCCCTCACTGTCCAAACCGAGGTATATTTAAGAAGGCAATCTGGGACTGTTAGGAAGTATTAGATCATCACCTCAGAGAAGGGACAGAGCCGAAGATGTAATAAGCAACTTAGTTGATCGCTCCTGTCTGGCAAAACCACTTATCAATAGACCACAGCTGAAGGACCTTATGTCTGTATAGGATGTAGTTGTGAAATCCTACTCTGTATTGTTTTATATGTTTGTTGCAGGCTCGTCTGTGCTGTAATTGTTCTGTCTGCTTATAATTTGCTAGGTAAACTATTAAGAGTGGGATATAATTTTAGCTAATCACGTTACAATAGGTGAGAGGTTAGGTAAAATTTAGTAGATGATTGGTTAGGTATGCTGAAAATATCCTATATAAATAGGGGCAACAGGAAGTAAGTTGGAATTTCGGAAAAGGAGGAACAAGAACTGAATTTAAGCTTGCTGGAAGTTCACCCCAATAAACATCGAATTGTTTGCACCTTCGGACTTCGGGTATTGTTCCTCTCTGTTCATGCGAGAAGGACCAGGGAAGAGTGAGAGTGAAGGAATAAGCTCTCTAACAGTCTGCATCTTTCTATTCTTTATGCCAAAACTAATAAGGATAGTAGCAAAATTTGCGTCAGTGAAATATAGCAGAATTTGCATTTGAGCAACTGTGTCTGCATTAGGAGCAATTGATCTAGAATGCCATGGAGTTGATGTGCCAAGGACAGATCAGAAACCAAATAGAGGGATAAAGAGAGTCCCTTTACAACTTGTATCAAGCTTCAGTTTCATAGAGATGAGCAGAATTTCCAAAGTGCTATATGAGAAGTTAGCAGCTGTACTCCTGTTGACATAAATCAGGGTAGTGCATCTGGACAAGGCTCTTCACTTTAACGCTCAGGCTTTGTTTACACTGGGAGATGGTGTTCCAACACTGGCAGAAAAATTCCTTCCGTTGGTGTAAGCTGCGTCTATGCTAGCAGGCTGGGCCAGCAAAGTTATGCCAACAAACCTATGCCAGTAAAGGCTCTGTAGTGTAGACATAACATTAGCTCTAAATGACAATGGGGGAGAGAGGGCTTTCAATGGCATAAATGGGAGTTACGCATCCAGCCTCTATTGACTTTCAATGGAAATTGGGGGCTTGACTCCTGTTTGTGCCTCTGAAAATCTCTCCTTTGGTGCTCGATGCTGTGCTTCTTACCACTGCCCTGGAACATTCAGATCTTATGAGTGCAAGATACAGGGCAACATTGTGTACAGCTCTTCAGAGAGTAGGAGTCATTACTACCTGTAGAAGTTCTGTTTATGTTCTAGCCTTGTCAGCAGCAGAAGTGAATCTTAGCAGCAGGCATAAACATATTTGCCTCTTCCGTTCCCAAGAAGCATGGAACAGCTTTGAAGGAAGGTGGAAATTATCCAAGGAGGTTTTCACTCTGTTTTAAAAAAACAAACAAACAAACCACTAGGTAAAATGTCATTCTGGGGCTCCAATCACGTTTGCTCAGTTTATGTATCAATTACATATCAATGGCTTTTCTAATGGCCAGTGCTGCAAACTTCACTTGGGATCTGAAAATCAGCTGGGTTCTCTGTATTTATGGCATCATCCTCAGTAGTAAAGAGTCTGCAGTTGTAACAAATCTGACAATGCTGATGATGCAAGTGTGAGAAAATACAATCTTCTCCCTCCCTCCTTCCTATCCATTTTGGATGTTCAGGGTCACTGGGAGAGAGAAACTTTTCAGTAAAGGTGAGTACATGTGACCTGACGGCACAGGGAGTAGCAGATATTTGAGATGGTGCCACTTTCACGTGGTTCCTCTTACAACTGTAGCTACACTTTACAAATATCTCTTCTAGACCAGGTGTTTCAGGATTTGACCCTGCCAAGGTCCCAAGCATCCCCTGCAAGCATCAGGCTCATAGAGGGCAATTTGATATTGGAGCAATATACTACGACTACACTTGAGATGTAGGCTCAGACAACACTGAGAAAAGTCCTTAGGAAAAATGGAAATGAGAAAAAGGTGCATTTCTGATCCTATTGCATTATAAAGGACCTCACAAATGAGATTGTTTGTTTGTTTCTTCTCCTTGAGACAATTTATTCTACTGTTTATAGTAATGTATAAATTTCTCGTGTTAGCCAGCTATTTACCTGCAAATAACATGAGCCCCAGGACTAGTGCAGAGGTGATGCTATTCCATATCTTCGGGGAGCAAATTGTTCTTATATATATAAATTTGTCACATTGAACTGATGGAGCTGGAATCTTTTTATAAATAAATTTTTTTAGATACCTTTCAAAAATACATTCAGCCAGTGAGGCAAAGCTGCAGAGACTTGATCTAATGGATTTGTATGTAGGGTTCTCAACTTTCTATTGGCACAAAACCAAACACTCTAGCCCAACCCCTTCCCCTGAGGCTCGCTGTCCCCCACCTTCACTCGCTTTCGCTGAGCTGGGGCAGGGGGCTGGGTTGCAGGAGAGGGCTCTAAATGAGGGTGTGGGCTCTGGGATGAGGCCAGAAATGAGGAGTTCAGGGTGTGGGAGAGGGCTCTGGGCTGGGGTAGGGAGTTGGGATGTGTCAGGGGGTGAGGCTCCGGCTGGAGGTGCAGGCTCTGGGGTGCAGGAGGGGGATCTGGGTTGGGGGGGCTCAGGGCTGGGGTGTAGGAGGAGGTACAGGCTCTGGGCTGGGGGTGCAGGCTCTGGGATGAGGCTGGAGATGAAGGGCTTGGGGTGCACAAATAGGCTCCGGGTTTGAAGGTGCTCAGAGCTGGGGGAGCTGGCCGCTTCCAGGGCACAGTGTGGGGCCCCAGGACAAATAGGTACTAGCCTGCTTTGGCTCTGCAGTACTGCTGACCAGACTTTTAACGGCTCGGTCGGTAGTGCTGACCAGAGCTGCCAGGGTCCCTTTTCGACCGGGTAGTCTGCTCGAAAACCGGACACCTGGTCACCCTAGTTGTATGCAAACCTATTCTGCACACAGTTCCCAAAGAGAATGGAGTGTATATATGACTTGGTGCCTTGGAAGAGGATATGAACTATGATGAAGAATATGACTTGGCTTTCTCTTGTTTCTGCAGTATTTGGTTCTTGGTCCTTTAGCTGTGTTTTGAGCAGTGAGCTGAGAATATATTATTTCTGTAGCAATTGTCTTGTCCTGTCCCTGTCCAGGAGAAACATAAAAGAGAAAATGACTCACAAGCTGTTTGGGGGTGGGTGGAGTTGAGAGAGAAAAAACATGATTGTGCAGGGTCAGAGCTGGTTAGAAAAATGGAAAAATAACTCTGAAAAATATTGAAGTTGTTTCCATTTTGTGTGGTCAAAACAGAACAATCTCTTGTTCAGTTCTCCAGCTTCCCCAACTTCTGTGACATTTTTTAATGTTTTTTTTCATATTGGATATTTTAAAATTTCAGTGTTCCTTCCTCCCCCTTGCTTTCCTTTTTTCCTCTTTGTCATGGAGTGCAAGAAAATAAATACTATCCAGAGTTTGGGTTTTTTCCTCCATTTTCCTTTTTTTTTCCTTTTGCCTCAAACTGTTTTTTCCAAAGTTGAGGAAGTTTTGAGAAGTTAGTGTCCAACAGAAAGATCTAAATAAAGGGAAAGAATGAAAAAGAGTGTTTGTGTGTGAAGAGACTCTCTAGAAGTCTTCATTCTTTTACATTCAGTGGCAGAAGAGGAAGAAGAGAGAAAAAACGAAAACTCAAGATTTGGAATTTTTAAATCTTTGGTTTTGATAAGAAACCAGAAAGGGAGTGAGAGTGTGGGGTTTTATTTATTTATTTATTTTAAGCTTTCAGTTTAGAGATAAAAGATTTTTTTTTTAAAACAAAATCTGCTCCAGTCAGGGTATCTCCACCATTGCAGGAGCATATTACAGTCAAAGGGGGCATCGCTCTGGTACATGTACCCCAAAGGGTACATTGAGATCTTCCAGGAGGTCCATCAACTCATCTAGATATTTGCCTAGTTTTACAAGAGGCTACATAAAAAGCACTAGCGAAGTCAGTACAAACTAAAATTTCATACAGACAATGACTTGTTTATACTGCTCTGTGTACAATACACTGAAATGTAAGTACAATATTTATATTCTTATCAATTTATTTTATAATATGGTAAAAATGAGAAAGTGAGCCATTTTTCAGTAATAGTGTGCGGTGACACCTTTGTGTGTTTGTCTGATTTTGTAAGCAAGTAGTTTTTAAGTGAAGTGAAACTTGGGGTATGCAAGACATTAGACTCCTGAGAGGGTACAGTTGTCTGGAAAGGTTGAGATCCAATGCTCTAACACACTGTGTCATTGTTACATTGCTGGGTATATAATCAAATTGTTTGGCACTTGGCTTTGTTTAAACACTTAGAGGTAGCTAAATGTGCTAAAACTGGGTAGGAAAGGAATTGTAGTTCTTGATCTTCAAGTATACTTCTGTCCCAGTGAGGAGTAGCTGCACTTCTGCTATGACACAACAATTTCCCAATGCTATTTGTTGTTGTTTTGTTATATTTATATTCAGAAACACATTTTCTGCTCCTTCCCTTTCCTTCTCTTTCTGTGGAACAATTGTGTACATTTATCTTAATATAATACAGCAGAAATATAAGAACCCAAACTAAAAAGAGTCCTCCAAGTAGGATGGTAATTACCTTTCTCTGACAGGTCATAGACCTTCTAGTGGGATTTTATTCTTTTGGACTCTGATTACATGAGCACCTTTTCTTTGAGAACTGTAAATTAGTGAAGTTGTCTCTTCTCTATCTGATCTCCTCTGTGCTCTCTCTAGCAGTGAGCATGCAGAATTCAGAGGGCGGATCAGAGTCAGCGACTTCTGTGGCACTGCGTACTTCAGCGTCTGCTCAAGCTCCAGTAGTGCAGCCAGTGCCAGCCTCCCAGCAGGTAACGTTGCTACAGCAGTTAATGCTGTCTCCATGGAAAATAAAGCATATTCAGCATTAAAATTAGGTTTAACTCTTGGCTCAAAGAATTTTGTTAAAAAATCAACCTGAAGAGAGAGAGAGAGAGAGAGAGTGTGTGTGTGTGTGTGTGTGTGTGTGTGTGTGTAAAAGCCTACCTAGATATTGCGTTGATAAATGCCATAGAAATGTTTGTAATAAAAACATAAACTTTGATTCAAGGCATGAGACTTGGATTTTAATTTAGCCATGTTGCCAAGAAAAAACTTTCCTGCCAATTTGGGGTTTTGATCTATTACAGTGTCCTGATGTCATTATTTGACGTGTCAATAAAAGCAATAAAGATGCAAATTGTACCACATCGTTTTAAAAAGGCATCTCCTGGAGTTGAGATATATCAAAATCAGCAGAATTTTGTGTGTGTGTGTGTGGGGAAATCAGAAAAAAAAACGTTGTTGGGTTTTTTGGCAGAGAGGGGGTGATTTTGGAGGTATTTTCTTCACTTTTTGAGTGTGTATTGCTTTGATACATTTACATACGTTTGAAAGTTTTTGCGATACTAGAAATATTGGGTTCTAATTTCAATCTGTGAATTAAAATTTTATTTGAAAATATTAAAGGGAAGCGATGAGAAAATTTGAGAGTCCACTTATGTCTCTTAGGGACCCATGAGAGAGTTTTTGTATAACTGTTCAGAAAGGATGGGAAACAGGTGGAAGGATGGAGTGATTGACTGGAGAGAGCAGTGTAGCTAGTAGGTAAAATTAACTATCATTGGATGTTGAAGAGGGGAGTGGATGGAGTCGGGAACTGCTTGGACACCTGGTTGACAAGAATCTTGCGCTGCCCACCTAGCAGAGTATAATGTCGTCCTGTTATGAAGTTGGCTCGCTCATCATATTTTTTGATCTTCAGTGTTGATTTCACCAGAAGGTTGTTTCTCCATTCTAACGATTAAAGGATAGGAATATAATTAGTGCTATCGACATGATTTGATGGAAAATAACTCTTGTCAAGCAAACCTGACTTCACTCTTTAAGATTACAGGTTTGGTTGATAAAGGTAACTGCATAGATATAATAAACTTTTGTATGGCATTTGACATAATGTCTCTCAAAATTCTGATTTAAAAAATTAGCACGGTAGAATATCAATCAAGCACACATTAAAATGTTTAAGAACTGGCTAACTGACAGATATCAAAAGTAATTGTCAATAGGGAATCGTCATCAAAAAGTGGGGTTGTTTTCTAGAGGGGTTCCACGAGAATTGGTACTAGACTCGACACTCTTCCACATTTTTATCAATAGTGGAAATAAATATAAAACCGATGCTGATAAAATTTGTGGATGACACAAAGACTGGGGGAGTAGTAAATCATGATGAGGACAGGGCAGTCATACAGAACCATCTGGCTCGTTTGCAGGACTGTTTGAAAAAAAAGCGTTTTAATACAGCCAAGGCAAAGGAACAAGGAATACAGGCCATACCTACAGAATGAGGAACTGTATCCTAGAAAGCATTGACTCTGAACAGGATTTAGGGGTCAAAGTGGACAAGCAACTGAACATGAGCTCCCAGTGTGATGTTGAGGCGAAAAGAGCTAATGTGGTCCTCCAGTGAATTAAGAGGGGAATAGTAAGTAGGAGTAGAGAGGTGATTTTACCTCTGTATATGGTATTGGTGATACCAATACTGTTTATGCTTTTGCTGTCCATGTTTTAAAAATGATTTGAAAAAATGGGAGTGGATGGGGAAAAAAGAGCCACAAAAATTATTTGAGTGCTAGAGAAAAGGTCCTAGAGTGAGAGACAGCAGAGTTCAGTCTCTTTTTAGTTTATCAAAATGAATGAAGTGACAAGATTAGTGTATAAATGCCTTCACCAGGAGAAAATACTGGGTGCTAAAGAGCTCTCTAGTCTAGCAAAGAAAGGCAGAACAAGAACCAATAGCTGAAAGATGAAGCCAGACAAATTCAAATGATAAATAAAATAGAAATTGATGAGGGTGATAACCATTGGAACAAGCTACCAAGGGAAGTGGTGGATTCTCCATTTCTTAAATATCTTCAGATTAAGACTGGATGCCTTTCTGGAAGGTATACTTTAGCGATATGTACATTATGCCTTAGCCAAACACAAGTTATTGGGCTCAATACAGGGGTAACTGGGTGAAATTTAATGGCCTGTGATATGCAGCAGGTCAGACTAAATGATCTACTGATCCTTTCTGGCCTTAAACTCTATGAATCTATAAAACAAGCATTTATGTGGAGTGAAGTAATGAAAACAGATGACTCTTCTTAAGTAAAATAAACTTTGTCAAGAGTACATCAGCAAGATGGAAAAGAATCATGCTTCTCTTGAAAAATCTAGTAAATCAGTTTATTCAGATTCATTTAGTGGCCCATTTGACCCTGAAGAAACATTGCTTATTAAAGGAATAGCAGAATATTGTTCTGGAGGAGCAGAATATTGAGTTTGATCCTGGAACATTGATTTTGGATGCCACAGATGTCATCGAAAGATACCCACACTAAAAATTTAAATTGCTCTTCCACACCTTCCAGTAGCTCTTCAACATTCGTTTCTTTCTAAAGCAATCTCTGTTCATCATCAACAGTTCAAATATGTCACAGATCAATCTGTGATTATGCCATTAAGAGCAACTGAAAGGCAAAGACTTAAAGGTTTCTACTTCTTATCAAGTTCTTTTATGCTAACATCACTTTTAATGTAGCACAAAAAGAGCAATTTGAAGAAGTGATTGTCCAGGTCAAATTGCTTCAATCTCCTCCAGACAGACTTAAACTTGCAGACCTGCTACTAGATTCTGCAAGTGAATAATGAGAGGGAAAAAAAACATTAAGGGAAGCAGTAGGAAAATCAACTTTGACATTAGTATACAATGGTTGTTCGGACATGGCAAATTATGCTTCAAGGATCCAGAATTAAAAATGCATTTCAATTTAATGTTGTTGGCTCTACATCTGAAAAGAGAGAACTCAGAAGGGGTTAGTGCTCATCATGGCACTGAATGGAGATCAATAAATGTATTTGCTTTGTTCCTTGTAGGGATTATGGCAGAAGTGAACTTTGAAAAAGGGTAGTGGTCTGGAGTAGCAGCTTTGGAAGAGTTTTCCCTGCATAGGAGAAATGCAGGCATGGGGAAAGACACAGAGATTTTCCAGGATAGTTGTGGTTCACCTTTTGTTTTAGGACTTACTTTTATTAAGCAACCAGTTTCTGCTATTCCATGGGGTGGCTGCTTAAACCAAGTTTCACTTACAGATGGGCCCAGCCAAACCATTTGGATCCACATCTGAGCTCTCCCCAAAGTTTAGGGTATTGGGTTTGGGCCCATTTCCAGTTTAACTGTAGTTTAACTAAATGGAAAATGTGTGGAGGCTTTAGGAGAGGGAGTGTGTGGGGGTAGCCATACAGTATGGTGGGCAGCGGCGGCTCCAGGCACCAGCGCGCCAAGCGCGTCCCTGGGGCGGCAAGCCACAGGGGGTGCTCTGCTGGTCGTCGCGAGGGCGGCAGGCAGGTTTCCTTCGGAGGCATGCCTACGGAGGGTCCACTGGTCCTGCAGCTTCGGCGGACCTCCCGCAGGTGTGCCGCCGAATCCTCAGGACCAGGGACCTCCCGCAGGCAAGCCACCGAAGGCAGCCTGCCTGCCATGCTTGGGGCAGCAAAATAACTAGAGCCGCCCCTGATGGTGGGGCTGCTACCTTTGTTTGGGGATTTGGAGCAAATCCTCTAGTAAGTGTATTGCAGGAAATGGCCTAGCCAGAGTGAGGTGTTCTGGGTCTAACTGTAACACTGTGTCTAAATGCATATGTCTCATTATTTTTTCAGAGGGTTTTGGTTCAGACAACAAGCTCTTCTCCCAAAGGAGGACAGATGCAGCAGATCTCCATTCCCAGAGTTCAGCAGGTAATATCAATGAAGTGAGGGAGCAAATACTATTGCCATGCAGTCATTTGAAAGCAAAAACAACCCACAACCCCTCCGTTACCCACATCTCCAGCATGGCCTGCTTGAAACTATATAGTTTATCTCTTTATTCAATTAAAATATGGTGGGTTTTTTTGTAGAGCAGTGTCTGACCAGAGAACTTGAGATGGCAGGGAGAGCCATTTCCTCTGGCCTTTTCATGTGGTTATTCCTTATTTTTAGACTGATGATAAAGGAGATTCTCTCAAGGTTGTTTAAAGTTTAAAATCAGATTCTCCTTGGCACCTGACTTTATTTTTATAAATATTAAAAAATAATTATTTCACTCGTCTGTAAAGATGACTGTCTAGAGCCAATGATTTTTAAAAACATCCTGACTTGCATACACACAGTAGGCCCAAACAAGTAGTTGTACTGGCAAAGTGTGTGTTTGCATGTACAGAACGGATGGGTATGAGAACAGTGTTGTTTGTGCAAAGAATTGTCCATGTGTATTTTAGTTGTGTGAACTTCGATGTGAAATTTTAAAAAAGGAGGCCTTTAAAAAAGTAGATACATTCCAAAAATAAGACAAATATAAAGTTAAAAGTTAATATTCATTCTTAAACAGCTTTGAGTGCCATTTTAAATGCTAATTGCTTGTGTGTATTGTCTTCCATAACTTCTTGTCAATAATAATTCATCCCAAAACCCAGGATTGTCACATTTTGTTTCAGGTGCAAACTGTGCAGCATGTGTACCCAAGCCAGGTCCAGTATGTGGAAGGAGGAGAGGCTGTCTACAGCAATGGAACCATGTAAGAGTTTCTGTCATTCACATTACTAAGGCCAATAAATGCCACCCTGACAGATGTAAAAGTTCATTTTTCTTTTTTTGAGAGACAGAGCACAATTGTGTCTCCCCTGAATGGTGGGGAGAGAGTACACAAAAAGCCATGTTTTCCACTTCATACACCCACCCTGCAGCTGAGTACAGTGTCGGTCCTTACGCTCGCCCCTGTAACAAAGTTTGCTCCATTCTAGAGCTGCTGCAGACACTAACTCCCATAAAGGGGAGAATGAGCAAGAGGAGAAGCAGCACGCACTACCCTGCGTAACAGGGGTGGCAGTGGCCACACTGCTTCTTTGATGCTGGAGACATTGTGTGTGTGTGTGAGAGAGAGAGAGACGCACAATTCCTCAAGGAAATCCCACCCTAAACCACATGGAGCTCACTCTATGGGCTGGTCTACACTACCACGGTAAATCGATCTAACTTACGCAACTTCAGTTACGTGAATAACATAACTGAAGTCGACATAATTAGATCCACTTACCGCGGTGGCTACACTGTGCTGTATTGATGGGAGAGCATCTCCTGTCACCTTCCCTTACGCTTCTCTGGGAGGTGGAGTACACAAATCAATGGGAGAGTGCTCTCCCATCGATATAGCCTGTCTTCACCAGATCCGCTAAATCAACACTCACTGCAATCTACTGGCAAGTGTAGACGTGCCCTATGTAAATAGATCCTATATTCCTTCTCAAAACCCTTTTGTATCTATTAGGGAGCTGGGGTAAATAGTGCATCTAAAGGACTTAAAAACTTCAGACTCATTTTCAAAAGAGACTTAGGAGCTTCAGGCCAGTTCTACAATAGAAATTTTTGCCAGGACAGTAATGTTAGTTAGGGTTGTGAAGTTTTGTTTGTGTTTTTAAAACAACATTTCTATACCAGAAAGAGACCTAGCATAGATGCAATTTTTGCCAGTTTAGCATGTTTCATTTGGGGAATTGATACCGGAAAAAGCCCTCTTTTGACTTTATATAAACTGTGTCTGCACAGAGGATTGTTTGGTAGCAAACATTTTTCAGTGTTGACTAGGCCTCAGTCTCATTTAGGCGTTTTTGGAACTTTTCCCCTAATTTCTGAAGAGCCAGGCTGTCAGAAGGCTCCTTCATGGGCTGTGTGCTCTAACATGCTGTGCCTAACATTCCACCTCTGACAAAGCAAATGTTCCAAAGGGCTCTGGCTTAATGCCTGCTTCAGGGCTGTCATTGGAGAGATTAATGTTGTCAACTGATTTCTATATCTGAATCCCGTCAGCAATGGAGTCGAGGCTTTTTAAAAAACTTACTGAAGATCACAGTGTGAGAGTGAAATTAGATATTTAAGCTCCTCTCCGTTCACATGTGCTTCACATCCTAACTGTATTGTTCCTTTGACAGTCGAGCCGCCTACTCCTACAACACCGAAGCTCAGATTTATGCCCCCAGCAGCGCAGCTTCCTATTTCGAACCACAGGGAGGTGGAGCACAGGTGACTACAGCGGCATCCTCTCCTACAGCCATTCCCTCTCACAGCATGGTGGGCATCACTATGGACATTGGGGGAAGTCAGATCCTCTCCAGCTCGGGAGCCTATCTCATTCATGGGGGGATGGAAAATACTAGACACTCTCTGTCACTAACTTCACGCTCCTCTCCAGCAACGGTATGTAGCCCTGAAGGTATTGTCATTACAGAGCCAGGAATTGTTCATGGGAAACTGAAAGGACTTCAGAAAATAAATAAGGGGTGTGTGTGTGTGTGTGTGTGTGTGTGTGTGTGTGTAATATATATCGTATAACATGAGTGAGAGGAAGGAGAACACATGCTGGTGCAGGGCCGCCCAGAGGATTCAGGGGCCTTGGGGCCTTCGGCGGCGGGGGAGCCCCCGCTTCAGTGGTAATTCGGAGGCAGGGGGGTCCTTCCGCTCTGGGACCCGTGGCGAGGGGCCTCCCGCTGCCGAATTACCACCAAAGACCTGCTTTGGCAGTAATTCAGCAGCGGGGAGGGCGGAAGGACCCCCTGCCGCCGAAGACCCGGAGCGGAAGAAGTTCCAGGGGTCCAGGCCCTGTGAGAGTTTTCCGGGGCCCCCAGAGCGAGTGAAGGACCCCGCTCCAGGGCCCCCGAAAAACTCTCATGAGGGCCCCTGCAAGGCCTGGGGCAAATTGCCTCAGTTCCCCCCCCCCGCCCCCTGGGCGGCCCTGTGCCGGTGTGGTGCAAGATGTCTCCTTACTCATGAGGTGAAGAGGTAACTTGATTACAGCCTCTGAATATAGACTTGGGGAAGAAATATTTAATAATGGGCCCTTTATTCTGGCAGAGAAGTATATCACGATCCAATGGCTGGAAGCTGAAGTTAGACAAATTCAGGCTGGAAATAAGGTGTAAATTTTTAACAGTGAGGGTAACTAACTGTTGGAACAATTCACCAAAGGTCATGGTGGATTCCCCATCACTGATAATTTTTAAATCAAGATTGGATGTTTTTCTAAGAGATCTGCTCTAGGAATTATTTTGGGATGTTTGATGGCCTGTATTATACAGGGGGTCAGGCTAGATGACCACAATGATCTTTCTGGCCTTGGAATTTATGAGTCTATTTGTTTAAGTAGATCATCTCAAACACATGTTGATAATATCTTTATGCTGCCCTGTGCCATCATGTAGTCTGTATATTGCCACATAGCAAATACAATTTCAGATATTTTAGAGTTTTAAAACATTTTTTATTGGGACTATATTTTTTTGTGTTCCTCCACCTGTGAAGTCTCATTCCGAGTTCCCATGAGCCAGCTGTACTGGACTCAATGGGATAAAAAAGCTTTTTTCTTTAATATTTAAAAATATCAGGGGAGTTATGTCAGAACTTTCAAGTCTTGAATGCAAGTGCTAATTGGGAGCTAATGTCCTATTAGAACACCGGTCATCTCCTTTTCCAAAACAGCTGATGTGTGTGGGTGTATATATAAAAATATGTAGATCTTATTCCAAATATATGTGGCTAGCACCCTCTACATTGAGGAAAAATGGGAACTGCTAATTGGGGAACGCTCTTGAAAACATGGCCAATAAAGTTCTCATTTCTAGCCCTGCATGGTTTTGAAATAACAGACTTTAATTTTTTTGCATTTTCATGCCTAGAAGAGCTGTTGCTGATCCACAGCTGATTTTTGCCAGGTCTGGGCCTTCAGCGGGGGTAATTTTGTTTTTGGATTTTTTGGTGGGGATTTCCACATTTCTGGAGAAAGAAGGAGGAAACATTTCTCCAACAGGTTGTTTTTGAGTGAGGAGGGGAAGCCGTTGTTGGAAGCTGTTAGAGTAAATGCCTGGTCGAACAGGAATGGTAGGAATTCATTTAGCACATGCATATCGCCTCCACCTCTGTGTGTTGTAGGTGTGTGTAAATACATAGATTTAATTTCAGATGCATTTGAAAAACAAAATACAGGGCCTTCCACTTATTTTGATCGTGTCTGTTCTTGTCATTTTGAGTCAAATAAGTGCTGATCTTGTCTCCTGAGTGGGGATGTATTTTAGTGTGCAGAGTAATGTGGGATTAGTCATGTGTCAGGTGCGCTGATACTATGGTGATGGGTACAGTACAAGAACCTTAATAGAATTAAATATCAATAACATCATCTCACTGACAGGTCTAATTGCTGTAGCTGTCTTATCTTATGGGATTCTTCTTGGCTTTCTCTCTTCTTTGGCTTCATTCAGGATTTAGGCCCCTTACTGTTGAGACAGACCAGCAGGAACAATTCCTGCTCTAAATAGCTCACTGTCTAAGGACAGATAGACAAGAAGATAGGTTAGCAGGAAGAAGAAACAACAAATAATTTAAAAAAAAGTGAATATCTATCTGAACTAGATTCACTGTAGGTAGCACAGCAGAGGTGGGTCTTCAAAAGGGATGTAAGTGTGGCCAGGATAGGAGCCTTGCAGAGGGGCTCAAGAAGGGAGCACTGCATGTGGAGCAGCAAGGAAGAAAGTGCAGAAATGTTCATGTGGATGGTTGAAGGTGGGAAAATGAGTGTAGTAGGTAGATATGAACAACACAAAGTGAGACAAGTGAAAATAAGTGGACAGGACAGAGTTCCCTAGAAGTTTGAAAGCAATGACAAGAAGCTTGGATTTCCTGCAATAGAAGGTGAGGAGCCAGCAGAAGGATTCAAAGAAGGGAGTGACCTGATTAAATTGATTATCATGGAAAACGACTTTAGTTGCGCCATTTTGTATAGACTGAAAAGAAGGGAGTGTGGATGTTAAGGAGGAAGATATTATATCTTAGTCAAGATAGGATATAATGAAGCCCGGCATAAGAGATTCACCTGTGAGGATAGAAAGAAAATGGCCGCTCATAGTGATATTTAAGAGGAGGAAACAGCAGAATTTGCGTGGCCTGGCAGGAGGGTAGTGGTGCTGTCAACAGTGACAGAACAGGAGAAGGTGAGTGTTTGGGAGGGGAGATGAATGAAGCTGACAACAAGACATTCAAGAGGAGAGGACGAATTATCTTCATATGTGAGATCTGTGGTCAAGAGCCAGCAGTCCCAAACTGGTAATAGCATAAGGAATGTTTCTGGTCTTAATTTGATCTTTGCTGGTAAAGCCTACTGAAATCCTGACAAAGGGTTTACTTGTAAAGATTAGTGTGAACCTAAAAAACAAATAAGCATGTAAACACCCCACACCCCACCCCCACAAACCTCATAAGACCATAAGAACGGCCATACTGGGTCAGACTAATGGTCCATGTAGCCCAGTATCCTGTCTTCCAGCAGTGACCAATGCCAGGTGCTTCAGAGGGAATGAACAGAACAGGTAATCATCAAGTGATCCATCCCTGTCACTCATTCCCAGCTTCTGGCAAACAGAGGCTAGGACACCATCCCTGCCCATCCTGGCAAATAGCCATTGATGGACCTATCTTCCATGAACTTGTCTAGTTCTTTTTTGAACCCTGTTATAGTCTTGGCCTTCACAACATCCTCTGGCAAAGAGTTCCACAGGTTGACTGTACATTGCATGAAGAAATACTTCCTTTCGTTTGTTTTAAACCTGCTGCCTATTAATTTCATTTGGTGACCCCTAGTTCTTGTGTTATGAGGAGTAAATAACACTTCCTTATTTACTTTCTCTATACAAGTCATGATTCTATAGATCTCTATCATATCCCCCCTTATTTCTCTTTTCCAAGTTGAAAAGTCCCAGTTTTATTAATCTCTCCTCATATGGAAGCTGTTCCATACCCCAATCATTTTTGTTGCCCTTTTCTGTATCTTTTTTCCAATTCCAATATGTCTTTTTTGATGGGGCGACCACATCCGCACACAGTATTCAAGATGTGGGTGTACCATGCATTATACAGGGGCAATCAGATATTTTCTGTCTTATTATCTATCCTTTTCCTAATGATTCTCAACATTCTGTTAGCTTTTTTTGACTGCCACTGTACATTGAGCGGATGTTTTCAGAGGACTATCCACGATGACTCCAAAATCTTTCTTGAATGATAACAGCTAATTTTGATTTATCAATCTCTCTGCATGACTGTGATTATGGCTGGAATAGTGATATTCTCCATTATCTATAGCTAGAAGTTCTACCAGATGGGCTGAAAAGTAGGAATCATATGAAGTCATTTGATGATGCCTATTCTAGGACAGGGGTGTGTGTGATGTCTGTGCTAGGAGAGGGTGTGTGTGTAATCAGATGTCCAGAGGCAGGACAGCCTGATACTTTCATATCCATAGCTCCCCAGAACCCTTCTCTTCCTCTGGTCCTTTCTGAGCCCTAATAATGCAGATGATTTTAGCTCTTTGCTCAGGAGATGGGTTTATACCCATTTTCACTCACCACCAATTAGTGAGTAGCACTTAATAGAGAACTGTCGTCACCTTGTACACCAGGGTTCATGAAGTGAACCAGCAAAATCTTAAATAATGCATGTTTCTGGCTTGCCGGTTGACCTTTCTCGTTAGAGAACAAAGATCTAGTTCCTCTCTGTCCTGGGGTAAAGCTGGGATGGAGGGAGGGAAAGATACAGCAGCCGATTTTCTTAAAGCACTGTGCTGAACGACATTACCTTACACAACATGTCTGCGGCCACCAACTCTTGCTGGTGGCCACTCTGAGAATTTTTCCTAAAATGCTTAATTAACTTTAGGAAAAACAAATAAATACGCACATATATATGTCCAGACCATTGTAATTTATTTATGTAGGTTTTTTTGCAGACTCAATAATAGTCTCTGCTCTTTACTGGACCTAAAGAGAATAGAAATGAAAATAAAGTCCTTTGCATGTTTTGATTGCTAGGTAATAATTCTGCTACTGTGAAAAGTGATATTTGTTAATATCATTTTTCACAGCAGGCTTACTCAGCCCTGGCATGCTGGGGGACAAATTAAGCCTTGGATGAGGAGGTAGGTAAGGAGGCAGGGGGGCCAGGGGCAGTGGAGGTCTAGAGGGGGCAACGGGGGTTGAGGTGATGGGGAGGGGAGTGAGTCTAGAGATGGAGCCCAAAACCCTGCGGGTGGAGGACAGAGCCACACTGCCTGGCCAGAGTCTGCCGCCCACCACCCCAGGGCTGAAGCCTGAACCACCCCACCCCTGGGAAGGTGGGGAACTCTCACTGGTTGCCTGTTCCTACACTGTTTGTGGCTCGGGAAGGGTGTAGGGACCAACCCCTGCAGGCAGCCCCAGGGGAGGAGCTGCTACTTTGCTGCCTCTTCCTCCCCCATCACAGCGCAGGAGGCAGTGACTGCAAGAAAAGCCCCTGGTGGCCGCATGCAGCCACGGTGGCATTTGAGAAACGCTGCTTTAGGCCACAAAAGCCCTGTGTCCACCCAAAGCAATTGATATTTCGAGTTGTCCAAACTTCAGTGTCTCTTCCACTAAAGTAGCAAATCATGGCAGGGGCTGTTGTTGCTTTTCTAATTAAAAGCACACACCTTCATGCAGGGCTGTAAATATATCTAGACATTTCCTACCAGCCTCTTCTTTTATTATTTTTTTGGAAATGTAAAACGTAGTGTGCATCCTTCGTTAGGGCTGCGTTTATCACTGTACGCCTTTGAGAGAGACCTGCTGCTTGTCTCTGCATTATGTGGGTGGATATACAATACAGATGCTCCGCTGTCTCCCTGTCTTGAACAGGGGAAGGAAACAGTGTCTCCCTATGACATTTTGACTCATTTCCTCAAGGCTACATCAGCAATCTGCCTGTGCTGATAAGTTTTGGTTCTTCCCAATTATCACAGGACACTTAGAAACCACTGAAGCCTACTCAGTCCTTGAAACTGGCCCTTTTTTGAGCTAGATAGTATCTTGTTAGGCTAAGGAGCACCGTAGTCTGTATACTTTGTACTGTATGTCAATGACTATTTTCTGAGTGGAAACAAAGGAATTTATTCTGCAGGGTAGTGTACAGGAGGGAGGGGAGAACACCTAGGCACAGACATTGTGGAAACCACCTCTTTGGGTACTGAAGTAAGCAGATCCATTCCGCTCATTTAGAACTCTGGCAGATTTTGGCTTTGAAAATGGGTATTGTTCTACTTTACTGTATGGCCCCCTTCTAGCATACAGTGGGTCACACTATAAACTGCAGCATAGTGAGAAAGTTAACATGTATAAAGGAGACCATAAGCTGGTGATCTCCGTTTGGGCAACAAATGCAAGGCAAGAAATGGAGCAAGTGGGCTGTCGGCAACATGGTAACACTTACATCTGCCGTTTCAAACCAGCGATGTTCTGCATGTGTGATCCTGTAGAATTCTCTGTACCGTACGACTGCTAAATGGTGGCAGGTACAGTATGGGAGCCATTTTGGCCAAGTCACCTTTGGGAAAGAGAATTTGGTAGTGATGCTTCTTCCCTGGATATGTGTTGTTAGTTATTATGACAACGTGTGCCTTCTTATCCCATTGCCACTAATTGGACAGGAATAGGGCCCTACCAAATTCATGCCATGAGTAACGCAACACAGACCTTGAAATCTGGTGTTTTGTGTGCTTTTACCCTATACTATACAGATTTCGCGGGGGAGAGATGAGTGTTTCTCAAATTGGGGATCCTGACCCTCAAGGGAGTTGCAAGGGGTTTGCAAGGTTATTTTAGGAGATTGTGGTATTGCCACCCTTTCTTCGGTGCTGAATTCAGAGCTGGGTGGCCAGAGAGCAGCAGCTGTTGGCCGGGCTCCCAGTTCTGCACCCTGCAGGCAGCAGCACAGAAGTAAGGGTGGCAATACCATACCATGCCATCCTTACTTCTGCGCTGCTGCTGGCAGCGACTCTGCCTTCAGAGCTGGGATCCTGGCCAGCAGCTGCCGTTCACCAGATGCCCAGCTCTGAAGGCAGCGCTACCACCAGCCACAGCGCAGAAGTAAGGGTAGCAGTACTGCAACCCCTCCTACAATAACCTTGTGGACCCCCCCCCCCGCACTCCTTTTTGAGTCAGGACCCCTACAGTTACACCACTGTGAAATTTCAGATTGAAATAGCTGAAATAATGAAATTTATAATTTTTTTTAACCCTATGACTGTGATATTGACCAAAGTGGACCGTGAATTTGGGAGGGCCCTAGCCATGAATAAAGAGTTGCTTGGGCCTTCTCTACTACTGCGTATCTAGCGGGGGAATTGGAGAGTGTGTACCTGCCAAGACCTAAGCTTGAGTCTTATTTGCTTCACTTGTAAACAACCAGTGCCCTCTGTTACTGACAGCTTATACAGCTCAGGGACCTGCATCTCTCTGTTACCAAGGTCACCAGTTGCAGAAAATCTGAGAACCCTCGGTCTAGGTCTTGGCCAGTGAATAAAGGAAGGATGGTTTTTGACTATTTTGTTTCAAAATGTATTTATTTATAATGTTTGGCTACAGTTTTTATATAGGGGCTTTAGGAGGTCCCCATGTGGCAGAAACTCCACAGTTCAGTGCCAGTGGGCATGCCATGGCCACACATGTGATGGAGCCGGGCACTTACGCCATCTCTGTGTAGTCTGGGTGCATGGGGAGGTGGGGACGTGGCCATAAGGCCCATGATTACATCGATCCAGTGGTTCCAAACCCTCCTGGGCATTCTGGGAACTGGAATAGCAGCTATGGAACTATGCTGGGATCCCCTGGCAGGCTAGGAGCGGTGGACTCTGCTCCCTGTCCTAAATATCTGTGCCATTCCCCCTTCCCACGCCTCCAGCCTGCTTCTTTGGGCTTGGCAGGAGGGGTGAATCTCACCCACCCTGAACTGGGCTCTTGAGCAATTGTCTTCATTATTTATTTATTTAAACGCCTTTTCTGTTCCCTTTAAGAAAAGGCCCTTAAAGCAGCTCCTGCCCCACCCCATGAGGAAAAATCCAAAAGGGAGATAAAAAACAAGCTGAAAAGTATTGTCATCTGACACAGAATGAGAGCAGTGAGCTCTCTGATGAGGATGTATACAGGAGCAGCGGCAGCGGCCTGACCCATTCCTGTAAGATTGTCTCACAAGGCACTCTAACCATTTGGGATAGGCTGGGCAGATACCCTTAACCCTGGCTGCATTTCAATTCCTGCTTACACAGTGTTCACGGCTAATGGCATCTCTCGCTGTTAGGGAGAGCATGGCTACCAACATGGAGGGTTATTGAAAACGTGGGTCCCGGTTCTCCACTGTGTAGTCATTGACACCAGCGCAGAGGTGCTGTGAGATAGCAAATCAGAACAACAGCATTGTATGCCCACCCTTCACTGATGTAAATGACTGCGCAAGGTGCAAGGAAATGGAGACTCAGACCCGAGATGGTCAAGATCAACTGGTTCTCAGACTTTTCAGGTTGTGATTTCCCCTAACCCCCCCACTTCCTATTGACTGTGAAAGTGAGAGTAAAAAAATGTATCCGTGAAATAAGCTCATACCATTTGAATGCATTTTGAGAGACTGACAGATAGTACTTGGCCTTGAAGAGCAGGGGAGAGGAGGGAACAAGATTTTATTTGCTTTAGATTATAAAAAAAATTTTCAGTGCCTCATGATCCCTCCTTCCCACATGTGCCTTTTGTAACTCCTTTGGGTGTTGCAACCCACCAGTTGGGAAATACTGATCAAAGTGGCTGTTTTCCTTCTCCAAATCCTGAAGAATTTTGTCACCTGGTTGGGGTCTCCCCTTGCAGGAATACTCAGAAAAACGTTCTAGGAGATTTGGGTTCCTCTGCTGCCCGTGGCAGGAAAAGCAAAATACACCTTTAAGTAACAAAATGAAAATTGCAGAGTCGCTGTACAGGCAGTAAATCTGAGTATTCTGGTCTATTGCTGGATAGATTACCATCCCCAAAAGGAGCAGCTCTGACAATGAAAGGTGAATTGGCCTCTGTGTCAACTACTGGGGGTCTGCCTGTTCTTGGGCTTAATTGTCCCCTATAATTACACAGCAGCTTTCATGCTGAATGCTTTACTACAGACCATCCAAAGGGATTCCCCTGCCATTGGTTTGAAAGCCAGCAACACTACACAGCAGGGTATTAAATGAGGAAATGCAGGATACCTTCTTTAATTGAATGTGCATGGACATCAAGGTAGGCGGAATGTAAATACTCAAGGTGGAATATGGTCAGGGTACCAGTGCTAATGTGCCCTCTGTTGGGTAGAGTGCCATGAGATCGTGACCATGGATGGCTGAGACACTGGTTTAAACTCTCACCCAAGGGCTGGCACCATTCTGCAGCTCTGATTCAAAGGGGAGAGTGCCCCGTAGTGAAAGATTTTCAGCACACAGGTCTTGCATCTAGCCACTGACAAGGCCCACTTCTGGTTAGCCAGTAAGATACAATATGGCGTACCACCAGGCTCTATGATTTTAGAGGGATCCCTTATGCCCGTCAGTGCATTAGCTGTAGTAGTTCTGCTGGATTCAGTATTTTGCTCAACTACTATTTGTTTGTTTCTTGTTTTTATTAGTAATTTAGGAAACGCTAATAACCGAAACTATTAATTTGGGTTTCGTAGAGATGGGTCTGATGATCAAATGCACCATCTTTATGTGGTTCTCTATTTAGACATGCAATAGCTCATTGCTACCAATGAGAATTTTTGGAGGAGTGATTCACTATAGTTGAGGAAGGGAAGGGGGAATTTAAAATGCCAGTTCTGAAATGATCCTAGCTCTGTTCTTTCATCCTGAATATGTGTCCTGGCTGCACAGTTAGTTTGCATGTGTTACAATAACATTTCTCTGCTGCACCTTCAGCCCATAAGGGCTGTACCTCATTTACCTTGCATCTTTGTCATGAGCCTGTTTATAGAAAGCATTAATCATTATTCAGATTATTAATAATGACAAATCTTGGCTGTTGCTAACTATCTGATTTCCTTCCTTTTCTTTTTTTCTCGTGCACATTTTCTTTAGCTTGAAATGGCGATTGAAAATCTACAAAAAAATGAAGGGATTACATCACACAAAAGCAGTTTGCTCAACAGCCATGTAAGTTACTATTGGACTTTACAACCTTTTTCCTGCTTTGTTAGGAGCATTACTTATAGATGTTTTGTACACCAGCTAATCTGGGCAAATCAAAGCAGCCTAAGGTTTGGTTGTCTGCACTCTCCGCGGCAGCCCTGACCATAGAAACAATAGCGTGCAAAAGCCTGCAATGATTTTTATGTATGTTTGTCAAGATGCTCTGGATTCTGTTATCTGTCTCTGCCCTATGTTTGTTTATTTAATCTGCCTTGAAATGGAAAGTGCAGGCACTTAGATAAATGCATTGAGAGGTTTGTCTCCCTTCACTGGAAGTTTGCTGGAAAACAGTTTTGTAACACTCATCAGCAACACTCTGTATTGAATCATAACAGACGGTCCTTACACCTTCGTAAGAAAAACATAGTGTGTGGGTCTGTGTCTTGGAGTGCGTGAGCCTGTATTTCTTCTTTCTATAGCCAGGAAAGGCCTTGACTGTTGCAGAGCTATGCTAAATCCACTTGCTGGACCTTTCTATTTCATGCTGATAGCAACCTTTCTTTGCTTTGGGTGAAATTCACCCCAGTCTTCTGGGCCTTTGCAAGGCCTTCTGTGTTATGTCTTCAAGCCTTGACCCAGCAAAGCTTAATTTTTAAGCACATAATTATATGGGGCTAAAAGGCTCTAATTCAAACTATGCTGAAGTCAATAGGAAGGTTCCCACTGAATTCAGTGGGCTCTGGGATCAGCCCCCAAGTGTGGTTCTACACTGAAAAGTCATGGTATAAAAATGGTACCTTTTCCCACAGTCCTGGTCTCTCTGTGCATTTAAAGTCAGATCTGTTGACCCTGTTGGGGAACAAAAGGATAACTACCCCCCACCAGCCCTGGAGCAGTGGTGTAGCCAAGATGAGTCATTTGGGTGGGTCCCGACTTCGGGTGGGCGGGCAGTGACGGAGGGGAAGGAGGATCGGGCCTATCTCCCACCACCACCTCCAGCTGGCCTTGGGGGTAGGGGGCAGTGGATGCTCTGGCCAGGGGACCTCTGAGGCCCCAGGCACACACCCAGCTCTGGGAGGAGATGCCGCTCTGCAGCGGCAATGACAGGTCGGGCCTGGCTCCCCAAGTGGCAGGATTCCTCCATCGCCGTGGGGTTACCTGAAGCCACTGGGCCAAAGGGGCATACCAGGGGCCCCAGCCAATTGGAGGGCCCCAGAAAGATGGATGCTTCCACCGAGAGCTCCTGCTGGAGAGCAGGGTTGGGGCGCAGGGCTTGCCCTGCTCCCCAGCTGGAGTGTCGGGCTGGCAGAGCGGGACAAGCCCCCGACCCCGCTCCCCAGCTGGAGTGCCAGGAGGAGTGGCCAAGATCCCATGACCCGACCCCGCAGGAGCGCCAGGCGGGCAGAGTGGGCCAAGTGCCCGACCCTGCTCCCCAGCTGGAGCACCGGGCGGGTGGAGTAGGGCAAGCTGGGGCTGGAGGGTGGGCCTGGATGCTAAGAGGGTGGGCTGCGGCCCACCTAGGCCCACCTGTGGCTATGCCCCTGTCATGCAGAACCAGCACCGCTCTGCTGTAGTGAACTGGACTTCTTTTTGGTTCACTCGTCAATGAAACTGTTAATTTAACGGTCCAGTCTGTCAAGGTGCTGAAGTCCACCCTTTCAGCCCTGAGCACCCTCAACTCTCATTTGACTCAGTTGGAACTGAGATCATTTAGCACCTTGCAGGATCAGGCCTTCAAATTCCTGTGTCATGAGATTATATTCATGGTCACACTCGTGCAATTCCCCTGAAGAGCAGCACAGATGAGACTATGGGAACGTTTGCTGTACAGAGTCAGCCTTACTGTTGATGGTGCATAAACTGGAAATAACCCAGCTGTTAGAGCGCAGGGTGGTTTACAGGACCTGGCAGTTGGAAAAATACACACTTGTCAACTTGAGAACATTTTCATGTGGAAAAATATTGCAATAAATGTGGAATCGGACTCTGACCAATTTTTAAAATAGTCATGTCTCTGAGTAGAACAGCATTCATTCTGCAGCCTGGGGCCAGGTGTGGCTATTCTGCACTACGGTGAATTTAACCAAAAAATAACAAAAAGAATATAACTCTACCAAATTTTTTTCAGGTATATGAACTTTATTTCTGAGTTATTGTAGTTAGTGTTCTGTTTGATCAGATTTTAGAAGAAATCTTCAGTATTGCCTTCCCTAAGCAATTGCTTTAAACAATCATTAGGTTTGGTTTTTTATTTAAATTGATTCTTTTTGTTGGATTTTTTGGTTTGAACCTTTAGGAGTCACATTTTTTAAGCTTATTTCTGCAACCATAGGGTTAGAAACTTACTTTTATAAAAATGAAAGCTGAGATTCTCCTGTAACCACATAATTCCAGGAACTGGGGCTTTAAGATAAACACCAAAAATTGTGAGACCTGCAATAAAATCAGGGGAGTTGGCAACACTGAATCTCTTCTAGTATTTCTGGTAATTTCTAAAGAGCACAGCTGATAACATAATTTTAACTTTATGAAGAGCGGTAGGAGGACAGAAGGCTGAAGGGTCAGAAACTCAGGCTATCCAGCTGTGTCTGGTGATGATTTAAACGTCCATTACCACAGACATGTTCCTCTGTTTTTCTGTGTGGAGGCAAAAATGCTTCTGACTTCCAATATTAAAAATAAAATAGATCTTTTGAATCAAGAATCCTTTGATAGCTTCCGTGCAAGCATATCCTTTTTTGAAATCCCTGGTAAAGTAGATAAAGTAATTGCTTGGTTTGAGTTTCCAGTATCATGAACAAGGACTGGATTTTTCTCTTGGCAGTTTGCCTTGAGCCCTCTATTTTAGAGAGTCCCCAAACCAAATGGTATTAAAGAGGGGGAAAGATAGCTCAGTGGTTTGAGCATTGGCCTACTAAACCCAGGGGTGTGAGTTTCATCCTTGAGGGGGCCACTCAGGGATCGGGGGCAAGCTCAGTACTTGGTCCTGCTTGTGGAGGCAGGGGGCTGGACTCAATGACCTTTCAGGGTCCCTTCCAGCTCTATGAGATAGGTATTTCTCCATATATTTATATTTATTAAACCTGGTGCATGGAGTCACAGCACCACTCACATTTGGCCTGGCCACCCCTCCATCGTGATGGGGGGTGGGCAGCAGGGCCAAACCTGAGCACTGCAGCAACCCCCTGCACTATGTCGCAATGCCTGGGGCAGGGAGTTGGACCCAGACCTATAGAACAGGAGCTGTCAGTGAGCTCTCCATCCTGCCCTGCCTGGGGAGCCTCCCCTTAATGGTAATTTTTTTTGAAGGGTAGGCGGGGGGGGCTCAGTTTCAGATTTTGCCCCGGGCCCCCAAAAGGTTAACTTATGGCCAGTGAATCTTCTAAATACATGTGATGGGCTAAAATGAACATGGATACAGACTCATTTAAAACAGCACTACTTATCTGTATGCTAGGAACGCTTGGGTTCATCATTTGTTCTAGGTTCATAGATTCATAAACTTAAGGTCAGAAGGGACCATTGTGGTCATCTAGTCTGACCTCCTGCACAGTGCAGGCCACAGACTCTCACCCACCCACTCCTGTAACAAACCCCTATCCGATGTCTGAGTTACTGAAGTCCTGAAATCGTGCTTTAAAGTAACTTAATGGCTACAGAATGGTTCATTGTAAGAATTTACTGTGCCATTCTTGTTTCAGGGATCCCTGGAGATATGACTCCCTCTGCAAACAAGGGTCTGAAGTGATGTGGGTCACCATACTCTCAATATCTTTTTAAAACAGAGCTTGAGACTGAAGGTTTAGATTTTTGAAAAGTCTTTATCTGTGGGATGTGTATAAAAGAGCAGATAAGATGTTAGTGGGAATGATGATCCATCCAGCCCTCCAAAATACAAGGTTTAGACAAATGATCCAAGTAGTCTCTTCTGGCCCTGGTATCTAGTGATCTGATCCAAAGCTCATTGAAATCAGTGGAAACAGTTTGCTGAATTTCAATTGCATTTGGGTCAGGCCCTAGGATTTCCTGTTTAATATAAAGAAATAAAGCCTAAAATATAGCTTTTAAATTTTTCTTGTGTGCCGTAGCTCATAATAGGCTGAAGTTTCAAATGTTAGGCACTCAACTTGCAACTACAAAGCATATGCATAGATGCAATTAGCAAATTCTGTGCATTAATGGAGTATGGTGCATACTTCAGGTCTGATTCTACTCTGACAGAAGCAAACATTGAAAATACCTCAGTTGAAATAAATGGGCCTGATTCACCACTACACACCTGAGTTCTGATTTCAGTGGAGATACTGCTGTAAAACTTGAGTATCAAGTAGTGAATTAGGGTTCCAGAGATGCACTGCTATAAACCTGCTGTCAGGAAGATACAAGCCTTTGTGTGTGAGTAGGTATGTGTTTGCTGAACAGACACCTGCATGCACAAGTGTACAAAGCCCATGGCATGTGCTTTAATACCATTGACTTCAGGGACAAAGCATCTGCTTAAGGTTAAGCACATACTTGAATGCTTTGTTCTATCAGGGTCATATTTTGCAGCTATGATTCTGGCTCTCCTGTTAGCTTTACATCAATGTAACTCCATCTGCTTCAATGGAGTTACTCCTGATTTACACTAGTGTAAAGGAAGATCAGAATCAGGCCCTAGTTTTGAAAACGTTGGCCCAACATATCATCAGGATTCTCCTTATTTTTATTAAAGGAAGTACCTTATCAATATTTACTCCTGGTTGTAGTCAAGCTTTTTCTCTTGCTTTTTTAAAGTTTATGAGTCAATATTTGCTTTAAATTTGTACTCTTTTTTTTTATTTTTCTGAATCTGGCATTTAGCCAATTAGAGAAGTTTTACATTCTAATTCATGAACTGCAGTTGTGTGACTGAGCTGCCCTTTCAAAGAGGCTGAACATAAATAATTTATATCTAATTGCAAACTCTGATCAAGATAAATGTCAAGAGAAGTAAAGTTCAGACAATATGTTTGGAAAATAGCTGGTTATGTGTCAGATTTTAAGGTAGGGTTTGGCAGCCATTTAGTTTGTTGTTTAAGGGGACAGTTGTAAACATTTCAAGCTTGAAATTAAGATGCATTAACTCAAACAAGCTTTGCTGGCTGTATTAGCAGTTGACAACTGCTAACAGACAGGGAAGCAATGTATTCAGATTCGTCTGAGATCTTTCCCCTAGTAAATAGCATTAGGTATCATAGCCCTTGTTCTCCTTAACAGTGAGCTCATAAGACTTGTTTTTGGCTTTCCATGATTCGTATTCCCCTTGCGTTCATGTAATTGAGTGAAGGGAAGACACCAGCATAAGTGGCAATGTATACTTGGGTGCTGTATGTAACAGCCTTTTTTGATTTCACACTGTTCCTACATCATGGAGGACATAAATATCTGATTGAAACACACAAGAGTTAGCTGCAGTTATGTACTAACTACCAACCGCTTAAGTCCTCTTGAACTCTGATCACATCAGGAAGGTTCTCCTCCCTTTTAAATGTTGCCATCTTGTTTAAACATCTTTAGACTTTCACGTGCGTGGGTTTTTAAAAAATTACATTTTGTACATAAAGCTCCAGTGGCTGTTGGACAATTATGAGACTGCTGAGGGGGTGAGTCTTCCCAGGAGCTCGCTGTATAACCATTACCTGCGGCACTGCCAAGAGCACAAACTGGATCCAGTGAATGCTGCTTCCTTTGGAAAACTGATTCGTTCTGTGTTCATGGGGCTGAAAACTCGGCGCTTGGGAACAAGGTTGGTATAAAGGGGTTTGAGATTAGGGTTCAGTGATAGCAGAAGCACATTCCCACCTTTCTTTGGCCCCTACCTGTTTCACTTTACCACTGTTTCTGAAAGGTCATGGAAAGGCCAATGAGCTGAAATGCCACTTCATTCAATTAAATGTTAAATACCATTGCACCGGACACGCGCTGCATTCAGTGACGTTGCAATGAGTAATGGACGAACGGGCAACGACTTGCCATCTTTTTTATGGTTATCACCATTTTAATAATGTGGTGTGAATTCCTTGAGAGGCTTTGTTGTTTAGTGATCTGAGTATTAGGAGTCATGGATAATTCCCAGCTCTGCCATAGACTCGCTATTGGGGATTTAGGCGAGGTCCTTCACATGCCTATATATATTTTATCCATCTGTTAAATTGGTTTGATACCTCCTTCAAAGGAGTGCATGAGGCTTAACTGAAGTTTGTAAAACCTCTGAGAGCCCCACAAAAGATGTTACAATAATTCAAATATTAGTCGTCGTCGTAGTGGTAACTGTTTTCAGTGGTTGCAGATTGTCCTTAAGAACGGCGGTTCTTGACTTTACGTTTTGCAGGAGGGAGAACTGCTGCCCTGTTCTGCCGCAATCTCTACCACAAAACGCTCCTCCCCTCCTGTCACTGGTGCTGCAGACCCACCCAACATTATTCACCGGTAACAGCCGTTTATTCCTAGGTCTATGTAGTAACAGCCAAACAATATCTCAAATGGAAAATAGTTATTTTAAGCAATATAAGTAATCTTAACAGGTCATAAGGTAAGAGTCTTCTCACTGCAGGAATCAGCTGTGTCATGTATTTGAGGACAAAGTTTAATTACCATGGTGTTCCTGAATCTGCTCTGGGGCGGAGAGGCAGCCATTTTGCTGAAGAGAGCTCATTTGGGATGACTGACCATGTGGGGAGTGAACAGAGCTCATAGGCCAGTTTCTTAAACCGTCTTGATTCTGTTTTGAATTTTGGCTTAACAATAATAAACCCCATTGTTTTAGTAGCTAAACAGTCAAGTTCATCTTTGGCTTCATGATTCAGTGTTACAGCAGATGGGGAAACTGGTTTCCAATCTCACACCCTGTTCCACTCATCCCAATCAGTGTCACAGATGAGGTCCCTTTTCATCAAGGTTGCTACCAGGAGCTGGAAACTTAGAGAATTGTATTGCAATTAAACGATTAGATTTTGATCTCACCAAAAGATTACACCAAAAGAATTCTGTTGATTTCAGTAGCGTTACTTGGAAGTTTTTTACTCCAGTGTAACTGAGATCAGAATCTGACCCCAAACCTTTAGATACAGACATGCTGCTCAGAGTTTTCTAATGGAGAAGTAGGCTTCTTACCTATAAAACTTCCAGGGTGCTGGGCTGAGTCCCATGAGCGGAGTGTTCTTTTTAAAAAGTGGGAGGACCCTAACTAAAAACAGAAGAGGTTAACTTGACTATTTGTGTTTAGAAGATATTTAAAACCCCAAAAATGATAGAGTGAATACGGGACACCTGGTAAAATTACTCATATTCAAGCAAGTTCAATGGTAATCAATCGTACAAACGTTCAAATTAACATCAAGTTGACTGAGCCCCTGTTAAAAGGAAATACTATATAGTTGGATTATTTTTATTTACCTTATCTTTAAGGCTTTAGAGTTCATATGGGAAGGGGTGACATATATATACACACATACGCCCTTACCCCCTGCCCCCACACTCCCGTACACCTCTCTCACACAGTGGAGGTGACCGACCGACCCTCCCTGCCCAGCGCTCTCTGCCCTTCATGCCTGGCTGTGCCCCTGGGATGGACCCGCCTCTCCTGGTATCTGGCACCACATCTTTCCAAGGCAACGTATGGGCAGGGGGCATGCAGGGTCACATGCCCACCCTCCCCAGACTTCTGCCAGGGTTCACACCAGAATGTGGCCAGCAGCAGCCTTTCGGCATTGTGCGGGAGGGAAGGGATGGGAGCTGCTTCCAGGTGCAGGGGAGGAGGAGGAAGGGAAGAGATGACCTGACCCGTGTCTTTGCAGAGCTCTTCTCTTCCCCTTCTCCCTCAGCTTGTCCCTTCCTGCCTACACAGTGTTGAAAGGCAGCTGACATCTCCAGGCTGGCCACTGACATAACCCAGCCGCCCCCTGTGCCCTGGCTACAGCACGGGCAGGAAGGGGTTAAGCCCTAAGGATTCATTGTGCACCAGGACCCAGGGAACCTGACTTCAGGGGCTTCAGTGAACCCGACCAGAGAGATGGCTCAGCAGGGGAGGGTGCCTAGGAGATGGAGCAGCCCCACGGTCCCTGGGGGCAGGACCTAGGGTGTGGGGTGGGTGAAGAGGGTGCTAAGCCCCTGCCCCAGGGGCTGCTGTGGAGCCTACAGGTTTGGGGCATGAACAGGCTGGAAATCGCTCCCCCTCCCCTGCCACTCCAGAGCTTAGCTGAGGAGCGGAGAGGCGCTGTGCAGGGCTTTGGCATGTGCCAGGCTTGGCTCATTCTGGCCACCATAGTTATTTAACTTCAAGTCACAAGTTTAGGTCCACTGAAATGACTCAAATCCCTTTTTAACTGGTTAAGATAATAGCTATGTAAAATATATTACAACAGCTAGGCAGATAACACAAAGCTTGCAAAATCCTTCATGTCAGCAACAGAGAGGGCTAAGCATTCCCAAAATCTTTCCTTTATAAACCCGAAGAGAATAATTCCTACCCCAAGGAGGGTTCCATGTAGAAAAACAGTTGTCAGACAACAGTTCCTTTCTCTAAATTCTCTGTCTGTGGTTGGGCTGTGAAAGCAGTATTAAATTCAAGGTGTGTTCAAACTCTTCAGTACAGTGCAAATCATCACAGTTCTGAAGAGCACCAACGCGGGTGTCTCTGAGGCTGTAATGAGTGCTTTCCCAGCCGTTTGTCCTGTCCCAGTGAGGACCTGCTTGGCCATCATTAGTTACCAACTGGCAACTTTTTCTGCAGTCTGACTGAGCAGAACTACTATCTTTAAACATCCAGGCTGTGTAATTATCATCCTCATTCCTATAGCGAAGCACTGGGTAGAGCTAAAAAGAACTCCTAGCTTAATGGGGATACTTTAATTTAGTTCTCCATGTGCAATGCTGAAAGCTTAGGAGGCCCTACAGAGCTGCACTGATCAGCCAGAGAAGAACTCCCAGCCATTCTTGCTCTTTTGAAATCTTGTGTAGGCTTAATTCAGCCTCGCAAAACTACCATGAAAATTAACTAGCCCAGGTATAAAATTCACCTTCTGCCATGGTGACTGAAGATAATTTGAGGGCATGGGGTAAAAACTGGGGGAACCAGATTTTTCTCACCCTCTGGTGAGGGGTCAATTAGGATGGTTTTATCCAATTTTATGTGTAGAAATCTAACCCCTACAGTGAAGTTCTGTTGCTGTATAAAGCCAATTCAGATTGACGGATAGAATGACTCCAAGATCTCTGTGACATTCTGTATAAATAACAGTTTGTATTCTGACACTTACCTCTTATTCTTCAGTTGCCTTTGATCACTTAAAGGACAGGTCTCACCAGAAACCACCCTGTAATTAAAATGAAAGAGTCTGTGACCTGAAATGTCAATTGCAATTTTAAAAAAGTAGTTAAATTGATATCAACTGTGACACTTGAGTTCTCGGTTGAGACAGGAGCTGAGAAGATCAGAACAGCTCCTTTTTGAGTGAAGAGGTACATTTCAGCACCTCTGTGGCTCCAGAGTGCAGGCTGAAAGCTGCAGGTGAGGGACCATGGAGGACCACCAGCCAAGAGCATTTCTCACTACAACATTCAACTCCTGGAATGATCTCTTGGGCCCATTGAAGTCAATTGGAGTTTTGCCATTGACTTCAGTGGGGCTGGAATTTTCTCCTTGGTTCTTTAAAACACAGTGGTGAGCATGTTATAAATTCTGATACAGAAAGAAACCTTCACTTCATCACTACAAAGAGTCATGTCTGGCTACCACTGAAGTCAATGGTAATATTTCCATTGGTTTTCATTATTGGATAATCCGTTAGCTGCCTGTGAATAAGGTTTTATGACTAGATTGAAAGCAAGGCTGAAATGGGCCTCAGCTGCAAGATTTTAAATGTAGATGTCACTGAACTGTGTTTTGAGACATGTGGTACCATATTTTCCCAGAGATAAGTGCCATGTTCAAATAAATCTTGTAAAAGGGATCCTGGACTCTTGATTGCTTTCAAAGTTTGGGGTGTAAACCCTCATCTCCAGGATCTTAGTTTCAGCAAGATATGAAAATAACACGTACACCTCTGAATGTGAAATTAGGTTTTTAATATGTTTATTCAGCAAAGTAAATCCATGCTAAACTGGCATCTGGGATTAGACAGAAGTTATAACGCACATTAGCACTGTCAAATGTTTCAGTGAAGCCTAAAACTAAATTGCAATGCTTGTGTGCCATCTCCATTAAATATCTGACATCTATAGATTTTAATGTTCTGCTTGCAGGGGAAACTCCAAGTATCATTATTATGGGATCCGTCTAAAGCCAGAATCTCCACTGAATCACTTACAGGAGGACACCCAGTATATGGCGATGAGGCAACAGCCCATTCACCAGAAACAAAGGTATGTGCCCACGGCTTCTCAGACCTGCTAGTTGTGGCAAAGGAAGCTGTGAGGAGCAAAACACTGGGCCCCAGCTCAAACAGCAGCAGGAGGAGCTTGAGACTTTTATGGCTGATTATTTGCAAAGGGATCATACCCTGAGGGATAGCGCCTGGCATAAATTAAGAACCTAGTGTAACTTAGTGATAAGGTAAAGTACATGCTATAGGGCAAGAGGAAGGCATTGTACTTTACAGAGCTTGAAGTGGCTGATACTGAACAAGGATAAAGAAGGGTCAAGGAGAAATTCTGATTCCACAAACTATTCCTTTTTGCGTTTTTTTGTGCAGCAAAGGCTTGGACTTGGGCTGCCTGTTGCTATGGTGAACACTAGAATATCCTTTTCACTGTATCTCAGTGACTCAACATTTTTAAGACCTCAGCTGTACAGTTATTTGTGTTTAGCCAGTGGAAGGGGTCTTGTTTTTCTTTTCATAGACCTGCTAGTGCAAGAGGTTCAGATGGGGCCCAATCAGACTCACATCTGGTAATTCTGGGTAAAATTAAATGAAGGTCATGATGCAAAGCAACTCTTGAATTGTCTCTTGGCAGCTTCAGCACTCTTGCTTCTGGTTGGAGTGAAGGCATGGAAAAATCTCAACTTTGGGAACTAAAAAAATGGCAAAAAAAACCCCCAAAACCTCTGCTGCTTATTCGCTGTCTGACCTTGAGCAAATCATGTAACTTTTCTCTCAGCCCCGGTTTCCCTGTCTATAAAATGGGAAGAATGACACTTATCTCAGATGGATGATGTGAGGTTTCATGAATATATGTATATGAAGCATTTGGAGAAGGTGCTACAGAGACATGAAATATTTTTTTTGTTGTTTCCATCCTATTTTTGCCTGACGCTTCCATAGTATTTTTGAGTATTGGTATCAGGCCTCATTTGCAGTGAAACCTTGCTGCTATTAAAGAACAGTGTTTTTACTTGGTTAAAAAAAAAAACTGTGTGTAAAACAGAGTTATTTATCTAGAACACTTTTTAAAAACATTAACCTACCAGTGTTTGGCTCTGTGTTAGAAACAGGCTTGTGAAGCCACACTTAAACATTGTTTAAAACGCAATTATAAATAAGTGGTAAAGCTCTAATGCAGGCAGCCATTAGACTTTTACTGGTACTGCCTCACTTCTTTAATGGCTCATCCTAACATTTATTGCATGCCTGATATGTTAGGAGTGGTGAACAGGACCAGCTATCAATTTACACAGCTCATTTGTAATATGAAGGAGAAGTTGATGTGCTTCATATTTGGTCATGTAAATGGCATCCCAGGCACTTAAGACACATTCCTGATTGTTGACCCTGAGAGGTAGAGTAAAAGCAACTAGTGCAATTAAAATAAAAATACATATCCGAGCCCTAGTCCCTTCACTGGGGCCAAATGGTTGTATTCATTTTTGCATTCCCCCTGGACCCTCTAAGTAAATGTAGGCAAACCATGAATGCACTGGACGCAAACCAGGACATCCGTTTCACGTCCGCAAAGTGTAGCAATAAGACATTAGGCCACCAGACAAGGTTGGCTTCCCCATGCCAATGTGAAACTGTTTGGTCGTAGGCCATTCCTAGTGGGATCTGTCATCGTCACCAAGCTCCACTTGCTTTGATTGCCCCCTTCCCTCACTAGCAATATCAGCAGACAAGCCAAAAATCAAATAGAGCATAGGAACTGAATTACCCACAAGCCCTAGTGGCTGTTTTTCTGGGTCAGGATTGAGGGGGGAGCACCTACTCTTCTGCTTGTGCTCCGTGGATAAGAAGACTCCAGGCCCCAGGGCAGTCAAACTAGAGACATCCACCTGCTCTATGTTCTCTTCAACCTCTAACAATTAAAACAAACAGATACAACGCTTCTCTGCGGTTAGTCAGGAAATGGCCACTACTATTATTTATTATTTGTGTTGGAGTAGCACTTAGGGGCCCCACTCGGCTAGTCAGCATACGATTGTGTGTCATTTTGTTTTAAATGCAGAGCAATATAAATGACACTGCTGCCTTCCTGTTGTTAACTCTGTGTAGAAACAAGCTGTATTTGATGCCACTTACACAATCTATTTACCTCTTTGGGATTATTTGAGATGGATAATTTGGCCACATTTTATATTAAGAATACATTTATAAAGGCTTAATAAATGCTGGCTAGAGGTCATAAGCATATCACAGATATGAATACAGGTCTGTCGCTTCTTACGTGCATTTAACATGTGCGATTTCAGCTTTACGCGGTCAACAAAAACAAAAAAAGAAAACAAAACAAAAAAAGAGAAAAATAACAATTTCAGTACTGTACCTGTAGTGCGGGCGATTCCACCCGCCATTACACTCAATGTAATTTTGACTATAAATGATTTTCGCTTTATATGCTGACTACGGAACGTAACCCCAGTTTAAGATGCGACAGACCTGTAATATGTGTTATAGTTACAAGCACATCAGCAGAAGGTTGGCAAACCCCGTGGTTATAAACCACCTGTTGATCTAACAATTGCTTAACCATTTATTAAAACAATTATTTATTATTTATTAACCCTTTGTAAGCTATTTATAAATGTACGCTGACATATTAAGTGACATGTTTAATGCAGAAGTGTTATACTGGTATACGACTTTGCCAGATACCTCTTTCACTGTGTGTGTGTTTGCACATTTTAAATGTGCATACTACCAAGCTGTAGTTTGAGGGGTTTTTATATTCTTAGGTATAGACCTGCACAGAAGATGGATGGCATAAGGGAGAGTGGATCCAACAGTAGCCTGCACACTACTCCAGAACAGTCAGTTGCAGCTCAAAGTCAACACCATCAGCAGTTTATAGGTGAGGAAATTCAACTCAAATTCCATGCTTCCTTTCAGTTTTCTCATTTCTAGGAAATGCTACTGATTTCTAACTTGAAAAGGCTTCACAACCCTGCTTAGCAGGCCCAATCTATTGCCATTCCAGGTGTCTGTCTATTTTCAACATTTGCCAAAGATATCCTAATAAGTACTTAATATACCGTATCTTTTTTATTTTTACATTTGCAACTTCCCTCACTAACCCTATTACACCCACAATCTGCACAGCTTTCCTCAGTCATGCTGCAAAGATGTCATGTGTTGCATGCTTCGGTTCTTAAAAATATATTACTTAGAAACAGCCAGCTTTCTTTGGAAATTCTCCCTGCAATCTTAAGATTCTACCTCTGCTGACTTGTGTGGGACTTCCCAGGGTGGGAAGCACTACAACCAGAAGAATGGAGCCCTTAACTAGTAATTTTTTAAATTATATTTGCTTGCAGCTAGGTTTCCCATTCATTGAACTTTTCAGAATATCAGAAAGGCTCCGGTTTACGATGAGTTGGGGGCAAAGGTTAAGATTAATTTTATTGGAAGTCTTTATCCTGTTCTTAGTGTTGATGTTATGTCATTCAAATCAATAACCTCCACCTTCTCTTTTGGATTGGGGGGATAGCTCAGTGGTTTGAGCATTGGGCTGCTAAACCCAGGGTTGTAAGTTCAATCCTTGAGGGGGTCATTTAGGGATCTGGGGCAAAAATCTGTCTGAGGATTGGTCCTGCTTTGAGCAGGGGGTTGGACTAGATGACCTCCTGAGGTCCCTTCCAACCCTGAGATTCTGTGCTTCCATTCCTCTTGATAATGGAAAAACTTGCAGCCCTGCAGAACAAGGGTAACAAACATCTTAGTTCTAGCTCTTTCTGTGAGGATGGCTATAATGAGAGAGGTGAGCTTCCAAGATGGTAGATTTGTTATGATTGCAATGCATACACACCTGATAGAAGCATGCACCTTGCACTGTCCCTTGTAAAGTTTGCATTCAATTCTTGAGGAAGCTCTTATTTCCTATGACAGACATACCATTCAAGTCCAACTACTGTGGGTGAGGTTCATGTCCAGCAATGCACGCGTCTATTGCAGCAAAACGTTAAGTAACCATTCAAGAGATCAACAAATATTTACTGCTTAATGGAGGTGGCCTTCTAATCATGGTGAATCCCAACTGTACGCTGTATACTTTGGGCAATCTTTTAAGAGGAGAGATTGCCTAATAAGGCTGGCCTCCAATATATAGATTTCCACATGTGTGGGAGGAGAACTGGATGCATGACATGCTGCCTACTAGTTGCCACAGTTCACTGCATTCTTTCTATTTGAGGAAGACTGTGTTAAGAACTTGCTGGATACCAGCTCCTCCTTCAAAGGAACCTAAGAGGAATGAAAGTGGGTACAAACAAGTGGGACCAACAGTTTACCCAATTACTTCCCAGTCCAACCTGTAGGTGTGGGTTTGAGGTTTTTTCCTCCAGTGTTTCTGAGTAATGACACACAAGAACATGGACATTTCTGAGCAGTCTCTAAAATGCAGTTGTACCTGTTATGTCTGCCGTCCAATTAAATTTTCCATTGTACTCTCAAAATACCGAAAGGATATAATTCAGACTTCAGAGAAAATCTAATGGGAACACACATTATAGTGGTACAAAGCATTCATGTTTCTTTCCTCCTAGCAGTAATAAAAACATTTTGTTTTCTACAATGAATAATTGGACAGCAGTGTTCTTTTTTGGAAGTGATATGTTGAAGTATTGGACAATCGGTCTCAATTCACTAATCTCATTGTTAGTTATCTGAAATAAGAAATGTAGCAACCGGCTGCTGCAAAATTGCACTTAATTCATAGTCTTATAAAAGTATGAATGCTTATTAAAGTTTGCCATCTTTCCCAACTTTTCTCCTAGATGTAACCCATGTCTTTCCTGATTTCCCGGCACCTGATCTAGGAAATGTCCTCTTACAAGAGGGGGTCACTATGAATGATGTCAAGACGCTACAGCTTCTTTACAGACGACACTGTGAGGTAACTATATAGACTCTGTTTGCTTGATCTAGGATCTGATTCCGTAGGGTGCACCTTCTACCCTAGTCCTGCTCTCTTGAGGAGTGGGTTCTGAACAGAAATGTTTCTGATTGGCTTGATAGCATAGTTCAAGTTATTTCCTCCCTGTGTGCTCTGCTTATATTCTGTGTGTTAAAACAACACATAGTAGATTGTTCTACCTTGCATCTAATCTAATCCAGATGGTAAGGTATTCCACTTAACGAAGAAGCTGTGTGACTGAATGTTATCAGAGCATCTTATGAGCTGTCATCTTTAATTCTTAGGCAACTTTGGATGTTGTAATGAACCTTCAGTTTCATTACATTGAGAAGCTGTGGCAGTCCTTCTGGAGTTCTAAAACACCATCTAGTGATGGCTCTACCACCGTGCCTTCCAGGTAAATGGTTACCTTTGGATCACCTAAGTTTTACTCGTGTTTTACCTTAGAGATCATGAGTGATACTGTTTTCAGCTTCACGATTGTATTGATCTGTGAGAGTTCAGGATGTTAACTACCTACCAGGAGAGGACCCTATTTTAGGGATAGAGTTAGAAGTGTACTATTGTAATTATATACCAGATGCAGAGGATTTTAGTACCTGTTTATTTGATGTGCTGTCACCTTTGATTATAGATACTAATCTAAAACATGTTGTTTTGATTAACAGGAATGGGTCACTGCTTTTGTAGAAGCTTGGTATAAGCAGACATTTAGAACTGCATGCCACTGAATGTTGTTACAAAATGACATCAGAGAAAGCCAATAAGAACGTAATGACATTCAGATAAACCGGAACTCGTTCTTAATCAAGTTGCCATAAAAATTAAAGCCTTGTGTTCTGGGGCAGATAATTACAAAATGTGCTATTTTGGTCTTTTAATTGTATTCTTGCCTGGTTCTCTGTTATTTCCTATTCTTCCCTGTTTATGTGTTAGTAACTTGCCGCCAAGGGACAGTGAAACGGACAGTGAGTGAAAATAGAGGAAACTGAAATAGTTGGAATGGTAATAAAAGTCTAAATAGTATCCTCTTTCCACTGAATGTATATAAGAATTTCAGGTTCTAATGTTTTATACTCAGAGAAAGGACTAAAAATTTGGGAAATGTGGAGAAAATCTCATTATTTTTTTTTTTATTTCAATGGCATCCTTTTGATTTGTCATGGAATATTAGGGTTGGAAGGGACCTCAGGAGGTATCTAGTCCAACCCTCTGCTCAAAGCAGGGCCAGTCCCCAGACAGATGTTTGCCCCAGATCCCTAAATGGCCCCCTCAAGGATTGAATTTACAATTCAGGGTTTAGCAGGCCAATGCTCAAATCACTGAGCTATCCCAAATCCCCTCATTCTCCTAATAATCTTAAAATTCTAACCCGATTATCTTCATCAGATAGTGCCCGATGGATGGATCGCTGCAAAGAAACATTGTAACTGCAGGTTTCTTTTCAGATGTTTAGTTTAGGGAGTTAGAGATAGGGAAGGAGGTTGGGGTACAGGAGGGGGTGAACAGTGCAGGTGGGGGCCCACGGCAGTGGTGCAGGGAGGGGTGCGGAGTGTGGGAGGGGGCTCAGGGCAGGGGGTTGGGGTGCAGGAGGGGTGCGGGGTATGGCAGGGGACTGGGGTGCAGGCAGGGGGCTCAGGGCAGGGAGTTGGGGTGCAGAGTGCAGGAATGGTTCAGGGTGTAGGCTCTGGCCTGGCACTGCTTACCTGGAGTGGCTCTGGGGTGGCAGCAGCATGCATCGGACCAGGGCAGGTTCTCTCAGCCTCTCCTTATAAGTCATGTGCCGGAGCCCCCTAATCATTTTTATTGCCCTCTGCTGGACTCTCTCTAATTTGTCTACATATCTTCTGTAGTGGGGGGCCCAAAACTGGATGCAATACTCCAGATGTGGCCTCACCAGTGCCGAACAGAGGGGAATAATCACTTCCCTCGATCTGCTGGCAGTGCTCCTACTAATGCAGCCCAATATGCCGTTAGCCTTCTTGGCAACAAAGGCACACTTTCGACTCCTATCCAGCTTCTTGTCCAGTGCAATCCCCAGGTTCTTTTCTGCAGAACTGCTGCTTAGCCAGTCGGTCCTCGGGATTCTTCCATCCTAGGTGCAGAACTCTGCATTTCTGCTTGTTGAACCTCATCAGATTTCTTTTGGCTCAATTCTCTAATTTGTCTAGATCACTCTGGACCCTATTCCTACCCACCAGCGTATCTACCTCTCCCCCCAGCTTAGTGTCATCTGCTTAATAAATGATCCAGCACTCACCATAGCTCCTCTCCCACTAGCAAGCAAGTGGGACAGAGTCTTGAACATATGACCAGCCCTGGCCCCCGATCCAAGTGTGGGGCGGGCAGGCTCAGCCTGACAGGATCCAAGTGTGAAGGGCTTAGTGTGGGGGGATCCAGGTGTGGAGTGAGAGAGTTCTGTGTGGGGCAATCTGGGTGCAGACAACTAGGGACAGATCTGGATGCACAGGGGCTCATTGGGGGCTCTGGGTGCAGAGGAAATGAGACTCTGTGAGGGGTCCAGGTGAAGATGATTGGGTCTCAGTGGGGGGGGATCTCAGTGATAGGGGATGGGGCTCAGCAGGGGGAGCCTCATGTGGGTGGCTCTTGCAGATGGTCGGTGCTGGGGGAGTGGGGCCTAATGGGGTAGGGGTTGGGTTTGGGGGACTCGTCAGGGTGGTCCAGATGCCGGGAGTGGGTCTCGCAGGGGAAGAGGAAGTCCTGTCCTCCTCTGCCCAGCTCCAGCTGGGGTTAGCAGCTGAGCACGGTGCAGAGTAGGAGACAGTAGCCAGGGCATCCTCAGCCCCCCAGCGCAGTGATTTCTTCCTCACCTGCTGCTCCAGGTGCCTGAAATGATGTGTCTGGGCCGCTGGGGAGGGGCACGTGACCACTCTTGCAGCTTCCCTTTGCTTCCCACCAGAAAGTCATTTTTCTAACTCTATTCCTAAAATAGGGTCTTGTAATTATGAGCAAGATAATGTGTGGTTTCCAGGGTGCCATCTCAGGAGAAATAAAGTTACTTAGAAATACTAAAAAGAAGAGTAAGGACCCTTCTGCCCATGTATAAAGAGATATTGAAGCAGGTTAAATTGACCTCATTCACTTGAAAACAATGCTGTGTCTTTGTCACAGCATGGGACTGGCTTTTCCTCCATGAAACTGTTTTCAGTATTTAGTATCAGAGGGGTAACCGTGTTAGTCTGGATCTGTAAAAAGCGAGAAAAGGGTCCTGTGGCACCTTATAAACTAACAGAAGTATTGGAGCATAAGCTTTCGTGGGTGAATACTGCGTCTGACGAAGTGGGTATTCACCCACGAAAGCTTATGCTCCAATACTTCTGTTAGTCTATAAGGTGCCACAAGATTCTTTGTCGTTTTTTTCACTATGTTTCCTAGGCAAATTTGGCACTGCTCGTATACAATACCGGGCAATAGAACATGTCACAGTAGTCCGCTCAGTGGCGATGTGATAGTCAAAAGGAGTAGATTGGACAGCAGAAAGGAGAGGTGTGGATGTCTGGGAATGGCCAGCCTCACTGAGAGGAACCAAATGAGCCCTTGCTTGTTGAAAGGAATGAAAAAAAATAGGGTTTTGAGCTGCATTTGTTTTAGAAAGAGGGGAATGGGGAATCACTGAGCCGGAAGGTGGCAGGCAACTGTTGGTGGTGGTTGAGTTGATGGCAGTGAAGGACCAGCCTCTGAGAGAGGACTGGAGGAATGAGAGGAGGTCCAGATGAGCCAAATGGGGTGTGTAGATAGGAGGTGAGATGCTGGTCAGAACTAGCAGAGACATGATACGGAGAGCGGAGCTCCCAGAGCTGATGAAGTCCCTACAGATGATCAAGCACCACTTCCTCAGAGGGACTCCAAAGGTTGTCTTTCACTGAAACCCAAAATGTGTTACTCTAATGAGAAATATGGAACAACTGTACGTGCGTAAAGTGAAATGTGCCGTTAACGCTGCGTTACTCTTTGCCATGTAGTGAAGAAGAACACGAAGGGGTCATCCCAAAGGACAAGCTCATCACTCTGTGTAAATACGATCCTATCCTGAAATGGGTGAGAAGCTGTGATCACATCCTGTATCAGGCCCTGGTGGAGATCCTCATCCCTGACGTGCTGAGGCCGGTGCCTGGTAAGTATGTTGTGAAGTCATCAGAATGGCATGGGGAGCCCTGACGCTTGCCCAACTTTCTTCTTTCTTGTTTTTTTTTTTTACTGTTTCACTCCATATGTGCAATAGAAATAGATGATTGACTGAGGTTGGCTACCACTTGCCATAAAGGCTAGTGTAGATGGGTTTTATTTTGTATTTGAGCTTGTATGTTATGGCAACAGTCGTCTCCTCTGTATGGAATGATTCCCATTTGGGCATTGTATCATGGCTCCCGGATGCCTAGATGTGTTTTTTCATCTTTTAAAAATTCAGTTAATCACATTATCACAGCCTCAGGCTTTGGCCAGGAACCAAGTTGGAAAATGTAGGCTTAATACACATAGAATGTATTTAAGCATAATTAATCTGTGCTGAATGCTTCCTTAGAGATGTGTGTCTTTCTGTTGTCACATCATTCTGACCCATACGGCACATTATGGATTTTTTTCTTTCTCTGTATATATTGACACTGGTTTGGGAGATTAGCACAGGATGCAGAGGCTTTTACCCCCAAGGCCCCAATTCAGCAATAACTGAAAGCAACAAGAGTAAAGCACACGCTTATGTGCTTTGCTGGATCAGTCCCTCATTCACTAGCTCAGACTCTGTCCAGGCGAATAGTGACCGAAAGGTACTGCCAGCCCGTGTTTCCTTGGTGAGCTAATGGCATCAGTGCAGTCCCTAGTGGCAGAAAACCACCACCGTGTGCCCTTCTGTTGGCAGGAGAGGAAGGATGGTCTGGAGGCTTGTGTCCTAAGCTGAGACTCGGGAAACATGAGTTCAGCTCCCAGCTTTGCCACAGGCTTCCTGTGTGACCTTGGGAAAGTCACTTGAAGTCAGCTTTTTAAAGGTATTTAGGTGACTAACTTCCATTGAAATGAGCGTGAGTTAAATACCTTTTGGGCCTTTTGTCTCTCTGTGCCTCGGTCCCCCTTCTGTAAAATGGGGATAATAAGACTTCCCTACCTCTGAGGGCAGTGAGGATAAATACACAAATCTTTGTGAGATGCTCAAATACTACCATAGTGGGGGCCAGGTAAGTACTTTGTGTTCGGTTTTAATGGAAGAGGCAAGGACCGAGTGGGTGATAAATGGCCCCTGTATATGTCAGGATTGTTATCTAGGTGGCATGGAGAAAACTCTTGCTGTCACTGCCTGGCCTTGTCCGGGAATGAACAAGAAGGTTTCCTTCGTTAGAACTGCCAGGCCTGCTCCTTTTACAACATTACATTTATTGAAAATGAAAACTTGTTTTTTAAATGCCTCTTCCCTGTTTGTGATTTCTGTTGTTCACCACAAACCCAGCAAAAATATATTAAAAAAACGTTTTTTTGCTATTGTGACCTAGTAAATAAAAAGGAACAAGTTAAACTTATTTTGATGCATAATCAACCAAAAAGCCACTTTAAAAATGTTGCTTTACAATGGAGACGAGGCTCAATGTTTGCAAACCTGTGTACACGAAGTTGGGCTCTGAACTCCATATTTAGGCAACTAAATAAACGTGACCTAGTTTTAAGGTGACCAGATGTCTCGATTTTTATAGGGACAGTCCTGATTTTTGGGTCTTTTTCTTATATAGGCTCCTATTACCCCCCACCCCGTCCCGATTTTTTATGTTTGTTGTCTGGTCACCCTACCTAGTTTTCAGAAATGCTGAGAATCTGCAGCTTCCATTCACTTCACATCTCTGAACACTGGGCTACTTTTGTTTAATTGCCTCAATATGGATTTAACAGCCTGCCTTCAGGCACCCAGCTTTGAAAATGTTAGCCAAGTAAAAGCCTGACTCCACAAGTATCTATAGCACAGAAGTTTAATTGTCCTTATTGATCCATTCTGGACAGAGAATGGACTCTGATGCTGGACTTTATTGCTGACTACTATACTATACATGTGCATATCAAATAAAAAAGATTCACAGATTCCAAGGCCAGAAGGCATCATTCTAGTCTGACCTCCTGTATAAGACTGGCCACGGAAGTTATCCAAAATAATTCATGGTTGAACTAGAGCATATCTCTTAAAAAAATTATCCCATCTTGTTTTAAAAAGGCAAATGATAGCTTCAGTGCTGTGAACTTCTAGTTGTCTGTGATTTTCATTTCCTGGCCCACACATGCACTTGAACATTATTATTATAGATGCCAGTAGTCTTAGAAAACTTTCATATATGCCTCAAATAATAAGAGAGGACTATTTAATTTGTTGGATAAAAATCACAGCCCGATGAATATATTTCAGTCTCCGTTTTTTTTGCAAGACCCCAATGGACTGCATTCATCTGACTAATCTGTAACCGCGCTAGGCTCCCATGGTACAATTTCTGATCCAATAGCTATTATCTTGATTTAGTATCTCCCAGAGTAGTTCTAGGCTGACAGGTTTCATTAAAGCAATTTGGAAAAGCCTCTCTAACTATCCTGACTTCTCTCTTGCAGGCACCTTGACGCAAGCCATCCGCAATTTTGCAAAGAGTTTGGAAGGATGGCTGATGAATGCAATGAGTGATTTCCCCCCGCAGGTAGTCCAGACAAAGGTAAATAGCGGGAGTTTGTTACACTTTTGTGCAGTGGTTCCAAGCCACTGGTATTTCAGGCTTTGGTGACTGGCATTCTAGGCCCACCTTAATGACATGCCTCTGCTGGGCCTTGTTACACCATCACTGCTCACTTGGCCAGTTGAGCATACTCCATGCTCAACTCAGCAGAATAAACAGGCAGTGTTGAGTCGGAATAGCAAGATGTGGGGAGAGGTCCATGTCACATTATCATGGACACCCAGATGGGGCGATATCTCCTCATGGGATATATGGTCACAGCCACTTCATCTCATGAGGCATGTATGCTGGGTCCTGGACTTGCTATATCTAACTCCAGGCATCAACAGCGATGATTAATTGTTCAGACACTGAGTTCATCAAGCACTTACCGCACCCTGTAGTTGCAGATAAAACAGTGTGCAATTAGGCATCTGCACTGGATTGATGCTCTACTGGAGAGAGAACTGGAATGCCAGCAGTGATTGAGGAGCATTGGCAGGCCTTGTTTAACTGCAGCGTCTCCTCTACTTGTCAGTTCTGCCAGCCTTTGATTTACATAAACACTAAATTGTCCGAGCTGATAAACATGGTCAAAGCTGTTAATTTTCCCCTCCAGTCATATGTTTCTGTAACACTCCCTGGCTGCTGACGAGGAGCCAATGGTTCCGCTCTGGCAACTCATTTAGACAAATGAAGTGACAGGATTTTCTTGGGAGGATCACAGAAATGTAGGGATGGAAGGGACCTCGAGAGGTCATAAAGTCCAGCTCCTGTGCTGAGACGGCATCAACTATATCATGTCTACTCCTTCTTCTCTATCCATTAGGCCAGTACCCTTTCAAAGAAGAACATTAGGTTGATATGAGGTGGCAATGAGCTATTAACAGTGAAGCATGCTAGCAAAGATTTATAAGTAGCAGCATCAAGAGAAAAGTGTTGTGCCTTTATGCAGTAGCCAAGAGTGGCTTTGTGCGTATGTCCTAGCCATTTTGAAAGGTGTGTTTGTGTGTGTGTGTGTGTAATCTGGCCCTGTGGTGGGTGTACCTTTTACAGGTTGGAGTAGTGAGTGCCTTTGCACAGACATTACGGAGATACACTTCCCTGAACCATCTGGCTCAGGCAGCTCGCGCTGTGCTCCAGAACACCTCCCAGATAAACCAGATGCTCAGCGATCTCAATCGAGTGGACTTCGCCAACGTGCAGGTGACTTTTTGATGTTTCAGTTGAGGCCATGTGATGTGGTGCAAGGATTCTTAAACTACAGTGGCCTGCAGAAATCTGGCTGGCTAGTGCTAGCTCCGCCTTATTTCCAGCTACCAGATTGCACCGCAAGACATTGAAGCCTACGTTAAATGCTTTCCCAGGATTGCTTTTTTAGGAAAGCCGTTGCGATAGGTGCCAAAGGGATGTCAGACAGTGGTGAGTAGGAAAGGAGGTGTCCCTAAGACAATCACTTTATAAAATGGGGCTCATGCTATGGACACGTTTGAGAAGCCTGAATTTTAGTGCTTTGGGCAGGGGACTGGGAGTCTCCTGAGTCTCAATCCTCAAGCCTCAACCTTTCTGTGCTTCCATTTCCCACCCCATGAAAGGGGGATGCTAGTACTGACCTGGACCATATGGTGGGCTCAGAGGCTTATTAATGTTGAAAAACCACTTTGATATCGGTTGGGGAAAGGATTAATGGGTGGAATATTCAGAAGTGCCTGTGTGATTTAGGAGTACAGGTCCCTTTGAAAACCTACAGGACTTGTGCTCCTAAATCTCGTAAATGCTTTTGAAAATCTCACCGAGGACTAAAGAGTTAGGTGCCCAAATCCCATTTAACTTAGTGGCAGTTTAGAACATAAGAACGGCCATACTGAGTCAGACCAAAGGTCCATCTAGCCCAGTGTCCTGTCTTCTGACAGTGGCCAATGCCAGGTGCTTCAAAGGGAATGAACAGAACAGGTAATCATCAAGTGATCCATCCCCTGTTGCCCATTCCCAGCTTCTGGCAAACAGAGGCTAGAGACACCATCCCTGTCCATCCTGGCTAATAGCCATTGATAGACCTATCCTCCATGAATTTATCTAGCTTTTTTTTAAATCCTTTTATAGCTTTGTCCTTCACAACATCCTCTGGCGGAGTTCCACAGATTGACTGTGCATTGTGTGAAGAAATACTTCCTTTTCTTTGTTATAAACCAGCAGCCTATTAGCACCTAATGAAGCATCTTTTGAAAATCCCAGATGTTGCTGGTACATACAGAAGTTCTAGTCATGAAGTACCATAAGCCAGAATGTTATTCTGCTGACTTGGAGCTTTTCCTTTGCCAGATATAAGAATCAGGATGCACCAAAAGCCATGAGGTGGAATGACCAGCAGTTTTGCTCAGGCATGTAAATATTGATTTCTTATTTTCCTCTTGTGCCCTTGGTAGGAGCAAGCCTCCTGGGTGTGCCAGTGTGAAGAAGGCATGGTGCAGAAGCTGGAGCAGGATTTCAAACTCACACTACAGCAGCAGAGCTCCCTCGATCAGTGGGCCAATTGGCTGGATAACGTTGTCACCCAAGTTCTAAAGCACCATGAGGACAGCCCCAGCTTCCCCAAGGCAGCTAGGCAGTTCCTGCTGAAGTGGTCCTTCTATAGGTATAGCTCTTTTTTTATCCTGGAAGTGTATATGCACCAGCTTGGGACATCTAAATACCTTGCTGCTAAATTGTATTTTGTCCACCTGTAGGCCAGACTTCAAAAAGAAAAGCCGTCCAAGGTCAATATCCCAAAACCTGGCTGCCGAAAGTTAGGGTCCTAAATCACTCTACCCTGGCATGAATGACTACACGAGTGTTTAGGGCAATGGAAAATCAGGCCCTGATACTCTGTCTTAGTTCCCCATCTGTGAATTGGGGATAATAATCCAAATCTCTTTTTGCTAGGGGGTTTGAGGTTAAATTAACTAATGTTCCTAAAATGCTTTGAGATTTTGGGTGAAAGGAAGAATTTAACGATTGCATATTAGGTACTGCATAGTATGACTTAGTGTTTCCCATGACTTAGTGTTTCCCATGACTTAGTGTCTCCCATGATTCTTCCCACTCTAGAATTCACACCAGCCAATCTGTGGTTCTAAAATGTGTCCAAAATGTTTTGTTTTCTGACTGTTCTCTAGCTCTATGGTGATCCGTGACCTCACCTTGCGCAGCGCTGCCAGCTTTGGTTCCTTTCACCTGATTCGCCTGCTCTACGATGAATACATGTTTTATCTGGTAGAGCATCGTGTTGCTCAGGCAACAGGGGAGACACCAATTGCTGTCATGGGAGAGGTGAGCACTATTTATGCCCTAGTAACAGAACCCAAACTGAGCAGTGGTTAAAGGGACACCATCTGCACAAGCTACACTATGCTCTGAACATGTTGTATCAGCCACTTTTTCTGAAGGATTCACTAGTTTTTGGCACCTCTGTTTTTGGCACCTAACGTGGGACACCCTGACCTTTCAGTTTCTTCCTATTGAATTACTAGGAGTTGTGAATGCTCAGCACCTCTGAACTTCACACACAAATTGGCTCAAGTTAGGTGCCAGAATATGGAAGCACCCATTGGGGGAGTGTGTCTAAGACATCCCTGCAAGTTACATACCCAAATCCCATTGACTTTTACTGGGCTGGAGCGCCTAGCTCCTCTAGCCCCTCAAAAACCTCAACCTGTGTGCACAGTCAACCACTTTCCCTCTTTGGGTTTTTGAAGGAAAAGCATTTTTACAAATCACAACACTTAGTCATAAACCCCCAAAGATTTGGCAGTGGGCCCCAGACACAGGTGCTACACCTAAAGCCACTTCCAAATCACTTTTTAAACCGACTGGATCTCAGGTTGATCGTGTCCCCTTAAGGCTTGCTGTCCACATAGAAAATATTCAGTAAGAAAGTTTCCTTGCCAGTATTAACATACTAGATTAAAACAAATACATTTAAAAATCTAATTTGTTCTTCGCGTTTATACCATTTGTTATTCTTTCCTTTTCCTGCAACTGACACAATGAAACTAGACAAATCAAGTTTCGCGATCTGTTAAGTTAGTTTCACTTTTTGATTCTGACCCATTTGCCCAGTGCCTAATTTTGTTAGGTCCTCAGCACTGCAGCAGATTGTTTAAATGCACAAAAACTTGTTTTAATTAATTCCATACTGTTTTAAAATTCTTTTTTATTTCTATTTTATACTTTTAACAAGCCCTAATTGTGGGCTTAACTGTTTGACAGTTTGATTTTCCTTCTTTAGACTCTTGTAAATATTTGTGTGCGCCATAAACTTTAGAAGGAGAAGGATTCTTCATAGCATAAGAGAACTAATCCCATCTTTTCGTGTACATCTCAGTATTTTATTGCTGTTGCTAATTTATGTTCCTACTGCAGCTTTGTTTTTCATGGTCTTACCCAGCAGTTCAGCTGGTGCCTCCATTATTATAAAGTTCTAAGGCACTGCAAGAAGTCAGAGAGAAGTATTTATCGTTCCAGGTGACTTACTAAAATAGAGGCAAGCAAAGTAACTAATGCAGCTGACTTAAAGTTGCTCTTTAAAGGCTGTCTAAAGGGGGGATTGATCTAAGTTACGCAACTTCAGCTACCTGAATAACGTAGCAGAAGTCAACGTACTTAGATCAACTTACTGTGGCGTCTTCACCGTGGCGAGTCGACTGCTGCCACTCCCCTGTCAACTCTGCCTGCACCTCTCACCGAGCTGGAGTACAGGAGTCGATGGGAGAGTGCTCAAGAGTCGATTTATCGCATCTAGACTAGACACAATAAATCGATCCTCACTGGATCGATTGCTGTCCGCTGATCCCGCGGGTAGTGAAAACATACCCTAAGTCTAAGGTCCTGTAAGGTAGAAGTTTGTGCCTCACAGCTAGATACATTCTTTAAAAAGGGATGCTGTCTTTGGCAAGGACCAAGCAGTTATCCAATCCAGGATACTCTATCCTGCTCAAGCAAATTCACTGGGGATAAAAACTGGTTGTGTCTGGTGTCTCAGTGGCCTAGAGGAGTGGCAATAGGAGATGGAGCCTTTCACCTCTGACGCCACTGCTTTGAATCTAGCTTAGGTACGTTCGTCCCTGCCCTCTCCCAGCTGTGCAGTGTTGACAATGTTCCTAGCAGACAGTTGTCCACATCGCCAGCACCTCAACTGGCACTAATCGGCCCCCTTAATAGATACATCCGAAGAGACGACAAGCATTGAATGGGCCATGGAGGCTGAACCGTCCTCTCTGCCCTAGTCGTCTGCTGTAGCTCAGCTGTGAAACACTCTGAGGACAGCTCTCAGCAGGCATGGTGCCCTCGGCCAACACTGACTCTCAGCAGCTCTCTTTGTCCAGTAGGTGGCACTGTGGCCATTCCAGCAGAAGAGCATCTTTTAAATGAAAGAAATTGCGTTGCCCACAGCCGTCTGATCCACAGGTGTAGAGTAAGAATAAAAACTCGAAAGAGGCAAATCTGTTTTGTTTGCTGTGATAGAGCAATTTACTGACTGAGATCTACAGATGAAGAGCGCCCTAAGGGGTCTAGCTATTATTAGCTATTACTGGTGCGCATGGGAACTACAATGATACGAATAATAATATTATAATACTCTGGGTATTACATTTTTAAAAAAAACAAAATTTAGGTCCAAGTCTATCATAGTGATGTCTGCTCGTGATTTCAGAAATGGATAAGCAAGTTTCTCCTCTTACTTTAATAGAGTCAATTTCTGCCTCTTGAGCTGTGTATGGGGCTTTATGCATGTTGGATGCAAGTTTGCTCATTGACTTAAATGAAAGCTGTGATGAGTTTCCCCCCGGGTTGCCACCTGGAACTAGGGTACCACTAAGCCCCCTGACCCACCACCCTGTGAGGCTGTGACAAGCTGCACACACCCTCCCAGTCTCACACTTTCATCAGTGCACAGGTAGGGACACACCCAGCTGCAGTAACATGCAGTCAAGCTTGCAGACCAGCCCCTGCATGGGAAGGGTATACAGCTAGGGCACTTACCAGCTTCTCAGGTGCACACCCGCTCTGAAGGGTAAACCCAAAATTATACCATCTTGCGCTGGACAAAGAACTGTACAGCGTCAGCACATAAAATTCTCCCTCTCCCTCAATGTGGAGTAGGGTGACCAGTCAGTAGATGTGGAAAATCAGGACGGGGGTGGGAGGTAATAGGAGCCTGTATAAGAAAAAGACCAAAAAATCAGGACTGTCCCTATAAAATCGGGACATCTAGTCACCCTAATGTGGAGCAAGATATGTAACAGCTTTCTGCCCCACATTATGATTTCTACACGCTGGTTTTAGATCAAACAAAAACAAGTTTATTAACTACAAAAGATAGATTTTATGTGATTATAAGGGATCGCAAACAGATCACAGCAGACTACCTCGCATATAAACAAAAACGCAATCTAAGCTTAATATACGAGAGATTGGATACGAGTAGCAAATTCTCACCCTAAATGATGAGTTAAGCCAGTTGCAGAGATTCTTAAAGGGCACGCTGCACTTGCTTGCAGCTTAAAACCTCAGGTATTTCTTTCACAGGCTAGAAATCCCTCTAGCCTGCGTCCAACCCTTCCCCCTAGTTCAGTCCTTGTTCCTCAGGTGTTTACAGGAGTCTCTTTGGGTGGAAAGTCAGTGAAGAACCATGATGATATCACTGACCTGTCTTAAATAGCTTTTGCATATGGTGGAAACCCTTTCTCTCCAAGCTTGGTTCCCATGCCTTTCAGTGGCAAAACACTGGTATTCTAAGATAGAGTGCAGTACCAGGTGATCTGATCACATGCCCCTGTACTGGCATAGCAGCCATGACTAGAAGGCTGTTTGTAGCATCCTCAGGAAGGCTCCCTGGTGGGAGATTAGCTTCTTCTAAGACCTATTGTTCCCCCTAATGGCCCTTCCTAGCCAGCCATCCAGACTGATTGCGTTCTGCCTAGTGGGCATACCCCAGGTATAAACACATTTGTAATAGATGCATAAACAATATTCCTAACTTCAGATACTAAAATGATACATGCATACAAATAGAATAACCATGTTCAGTGAATCATAATCTTTTCCATGATCTCTCACATGATCTATCTTGCATAAAATACATTGTAGTTATGCCGTAATCCTATCACAGTAATATTACTGTGAAGAACACCAGGCGTAATGCCACAGGAGCTATACACACTCATTCGTACGAGGCAGCCAGGGCCGGATTAAGATTGAGGGGCCTAAGTAAGAATGATATATTGCAAAAAAAATGAAGTCATCAAACATTTCTCTACATGCACATTTAACATATTTATTTATGTAAAATGAATAAGTTTATTCTACTCTCACAACACTCAGTTCTTCAAACAGATACTTCTGAGTAAGAGAGAGCATGAGGAATGCTACGCTAGGCCTCCTTCCTCCTAGGTAGTGGAGTGCTTATCTGTCTGAGGATGAACACTGCAACATTCCCCCTCCTGCTCATCTCTTTCCACCTTGTACTTCTACCCTCAGCTCTCTGCTGGCACAGTGCAAAGCCAAGCCCTGCAGGTGTTTTCCCCAAGCTATGGCCTCTACCCCACAAGCCCCATCTCATTCTCACTGCAGTCTGGGAGGCAGCCAGCTTTTGTTATGTAAAAGAAAACCACTCCAATGTAAAATCCAGTGAAGTAGAGGAAGTAGTAGTGGGAAAATGACATTGGGTGGCATTGTATTTTAGGCTGCCTTGCTCTCAAAGCTGCCTCCCAGTGTTGCACTGGCTGAGGACAATGAATTACTGTTTTCACATTGAACCCAAATATTATTTGTGGGATGATACCCAGTTTGTGGTGTTAATCTCTGGTGACTGACCACATCAGGCCATTCTGTCACCAAGCTCTGCCACAGAGGGCTGCCCAGAGGGCGGGGGAGGGGGGCAAGTGGGGCAATTTGTCCCAGGCCCTGGAGGGGCCCCCACAAGAATATAGTATTCTATGGTATTGCAACTTTTTTTAATGGAAGGGCCCCCCAAAATTGCCTTTCCCCAGGCCCCCTGAATCCTCTGGGTGGCCCTGCTGCCGCAATTAGAATAATTGAATAGAATCATAGGACTGGAAGGGATCTCGAGATCATCTAGTCTAGTCCCCTGCACTCGTGGCAGGACGAACTATTATCTATTATAGAATGTGAGAGCAGCAGCTGTGATGTGAGTTTTTGTATTTTTTTTTAACATGAGTTCTGTGTGCACCAGTTCCCTTCCATTTGCATTTGTTTGTTTTTAAACGTTCTGTAAGAAAAACATAACAGCTAGAAATGACACAGATCTTTAGATGGCTGCCCACTCATGATGTTTCACACTTGTGTACTATGTTAGCTCTTCAGAATCACTGTACAAACAGTTAAACAAACGATCTAAAGCTTTTCAGCTTTTGAATGACTAGGAGTTGACAAAACAGAGCTATTCCCTGTTGAGTTCTCAGCCCCCTTGAACAAAAAGACTTCACTGAAAATCAGCATCTTAAAAGAACCATTAAAGATCTTTCAAAAAAAATAGTCCAGCCAAGGCTGCTATAGTGACACCCTTGTTACATCAGGTCTGGTTTAAGGCTGGTGTAGAATGAAGGGAGAGCTTCCTGTTTCGTTTGCATGTGTAAATCAAGCAGTCCTTGCTTCTTTTTTTCCTTTCAAGTGCTCAGAGTTTAGGGGAGGAAAGTGAATGAGATTCTGCTTCTACCAGGTGTGAGAGAGCAGAATAGACCAAAATCTATTCTTGTGCAAAAATCTGTTCTCCTTGAAGTCAGTAAGACTACACAGGTGTGACAATCAGCAGGTCTGTGTTCTCATTGCCTTCTCAACTCACACACATTCCATGTTTACCCAACATTTCCCAGTTGGGAGAGAAGCCAGGCTGAGTTGGGTGACCAGATGTCCCAATTTTATAGGGACAGTCCTGATTTTTGGGTCTTTTCTTATATAGGCTTCTATTACCCCTCACCCCCATCTCGATTTTTCACACTTGCTGTCTGGTCACCCTACTTCCTCCCTGACAGCTAAGCAGAGCTCTGGAGGGATCAGGGGGCAATGCCCACTCAGACTACACCCACGGCTGGCACAGGTTTCTGTGGTAACTGGATTTTTAGTGTCCGGTCACTAGTGTTAACAGGATCCCTGACAACGTGTTCCTGCAGCGCAGGTAAATGCGGCAAGCGGGCTGCCGGCTGAGCGCCTTCCAAGCCGCAGGCAGCTGCTTTGCCTTTCCTGCTGGCAGAAGCGCTCCAGCAGGGCTGTGTGAATAAGATCTCCCACCCCTCACCCGGCCGCACCCCATCTGACCAGTAGGGCCTAAAAATAGGAGAGCCTAAGGCTATATCCGTATTAGTCTAATGGTTAATCTGGCCCTGGAGGCAACATCTGGCCTGAATGGTCTTGGGCAGCTCAAGTCCCTGACTGCTCAGCACCACCTTCTGTGCTGCTTGGGAATTAGCTGCCAAGATTTGTAACTTCTGTTAAGTTCTTAAAATCAGCTATTAATTAAAATTGTTTTGAAACAGTTGACAGCTGAGCACTGTCTGTGCATCCAGGGGACTCTTTTTAAACCTCACTCATCCAAGTTGTTTTCTCTTTCAGTTCAGTGACCTTGCATCCATGTCCTCAACACTGCTGGATAAAGGTATCTTCCAGCTCTATTTTTCTCTTTCTTCTCTAGAGGTAGCTTCTTTAAGTCAATATTCAGGTTCATTTGTTGTGGGGCGGGGAAGCTTGTGGTCTGGAGACACGGTCAGTTTCCAGGGTACCATCTCAGGAGAAATAAAGTTACGTGAAAATACTAAAAAAGAGTAAATGAAAACTTGGCGCAAGCCACCTCTGTCCTCTGCTTTAACTGAATTGCACCTGTCTGTCCCCCGAAAATGCTTATGCTGGGAATTGTCATCCACAGATGACATTAGCGACCTTGGAGGTGAGGCAGATGCAGATTCCCGAAGTGTCGGCGAGCCACTAGTGAAGCGCGAACGTAGTGACCCTGGCTACTCACTGCAGGAGATCTAGAACGGGGTCTTGGGTTACCTCCAGCCAGATGAAATGTCTGAAGACTTTTGGACCCGAGTTTGAAAGTCAACCTGAATTGCCTAGGTCTCGGCAATATTAGTGCCTCTTAGTTTATCTTAATGTTTACTTCTGTTCGAGGAAGGGTTTAAGGCCGTGTGAGTATGTGTAAAGGATGCAGCGGTTTGCGAAGAGGGTAGCAGTTTGTCTGTACAGGAAGAGCCGATTGGAAGCCTGCTTTCTCCATCTTTCTACATGTAAAAGGAGCACAATTGGTAGGTGAAGGGTGATGGTTCAAGAAAAATCCATGAAGGACAATGCCTTCATGGTTGACAATGAATTGAACTCCCTGGCCTTGGGATGCTCCCAGGACTGGTTGCTTGAGTCCTGTTCACCTGATCAAGTTGCTTTGGAGTAGAGGGGGTCAGATTAGGGGTTAAGGGGGCTTCTGTTTCAGGGGGCGGGGTTTGGGTTTCTTCTCTGCTTTTTCAGACTTCACTGTGATATGGAACTTGCACCAGTCAGTGCCCGAGAAGAACCCTCCTATGCCCTTCTGGGATGGGGCATCCAGCCTGGCCGCTCACGCTGTGGATTACAGTACAACTTTCTCTTGTACCTACCTGAAGAGAAGGGCCCTGTGCTATGTATCTGTCTGACCCGTGCAGGGTGATGCGTAGTGTGTAGTTTGGCCTTTGCATGACATAACTTTCCTACCCGATCCTCTGTTACTTGCTGTGTATTGCTGCTTTTAGTCCATGGCTGATTCTGTGACCGCCCTGTAAATGGTTCAGAACTCAGACTCTCACGGGAGCGTCTGGGACTCTTTCTGTCTGATTTGAGATACCAAAGGACTTGGAGGAAACAGCAGCTGGTCGCACCATTTGGTTTTTGTCCTCCATGCTCTAATGCGAATAGTGACTGGAGGGAGAGAACAAAAGGAATAAGGTAGGCACATCCTCACCGGGATATTTCAGCGCAAGGCAGATTTAGGCCCAGAGCTTCAGCACCTGTTAAAATTTTTAAGAGTCAGATCTGCCATGCTGCCAAAATGTTGAATGTAGGGTCTGGGGGCGGGAGGGCAGCTAAGCCAGGGCACAGCATGGGTGCTGGGGTTACATTGCAGTGCCTTAGGGAGGACTGGCGCACCTGCTTTCCTCTGCCGTTCCAGTTTAAACTGGTACAGTAGTGCCTGTCGCTCGGAATACGAGGTCTGAAAACAGTAAATTAACCAGTTTCCATGTAGCATTCATGAGCAAATTGTGGGGCACTTTGGCCAGGTTCATGCTCCACCTTCATAGTGGCAACTCCCAGCCGTGTATCATTTACCACTGCAGATCATTCTCATTGCTGTGACCGAACACTGAACACGTGTGGCTTAGAGACCTCTGTCCCAATGTGTTTATGTACACTGCTATGTCCTGTAGGGCTCATGTTATGTCACGACCTACGTGGTGTGAGAAGGGACAAAATTCTAGCATCAAACCAAACTGAAGAAAAATAAAAAGTGCAAATCTTTGTGAATAAATGCGGTGTCACAACTAGCTTTTATTATTTCTGATTTATGAGTATTTACTGTGAGCTTTCCCCAAACTCTCATGTGTATTTGCATATCAAAGTATAATCTATCCACCATATAATACTCATTAATTCCAAAAGGTACTAACAGTGCAGTAGCAATTTTTTTTAAAGGGTGAGAGCTAAGGGAAAGGAGGCTAGTGGCAGATCTTCCTACACTGGGCTATAGTACAGTTGTCCATGAGAGGGTGCTGTGTCTATATAAATGTCACAAACTCAGGGAGAGACATGGGAAAGTATGACTTATTTGCCATTCTTTACAAATTTAGTTCTGCAATGTCTAGTGTCCTAGCCCCCTCAGATGCAACCCACACAGTCTTACATTCCCTTGCCCCTGAAGAATTTGATAATTGCAGCTGTTTGTTTTTGCAGCTTGTAGCCACTGACTGCATCAGACTTCTGCTTGCCACCCAAGTGCTAACGAGAATACAGGTGAGGCAGGCCAGCTGTTGTGATAGATGCCCAAACTGGACAGGCACAAAAATCCCAATTAAAAAAAGAACAGTAATAACAACGTATGAGCACTCAGACCTATACAAGGACAAATTCTTATGGCCCCAGTTCCTTCTTTATCTGCCCATGCCCTACTGCTGTTGGCTGCTGCCGTAGCTGCTCAGAGGGCAAGCGTGGGATCCACAGAGGCTATCAACTTAAAGCAAACCTGGTCACCTCACTTTTCAGGCTTAGCCTTTGGCATGTGATTTTTTTGGCATGACCTGGCTGCTGATTTGCCGTTGGAGTTATCTGCTTGGGCTGTGGGGTTCTGTGCTGGGGTGTGTGCCATGAGAGAAGAGGATAGGACCACACAGTGAGTTGGCACCTCAAAGCCTTAATTACAGCAAATGCCTTGCTGCACCCACCCAGACTTTAATCATTGTCACGGGACGGATAGGAAGAGACACTGAAGACATGACAGTCCACCGCCTGGAACATATTCTCCTCCAACTACCATATAAACATGGTTCACAGAGGCAGGTGATGGAGGGAAGAGAGGGGCCTTTGTACCTATATCAAACTCTCTTTCTATAGCCTCCCATGTGGCATTGATACAGTCCAGAGAAGCTTTTCCTCCACGTCTCTGAAAAACAATGGAGAACACATGCTAAAAAGTTAGTGATTCTGTGCTGGCCACATGACCAGGGTGCACTGAATGCTCAGGTCCATTTCACGCCTACTGTCCAGCAAACATACTCCCAAGTTGCTACTGTGCTGGCCAAATAATGAACGCTCAGTGAAATGTCCTGTGCATGAGGCTTCTGCATCATCTCAAATGCTGCGGGAATAAACATCTGCCTACCTAAGTCCTGCTACTGTCATCACGGGAGCTACCTGGGGGAGGGATGAGAGCAGGATTGGACTTGGGAACTCCCATTGAGCTTAATCTCTAATCATCCATAGCTGATGGAGACAGAGCAGAGGGGAGTAGCTGGCTGGGCCTCAGCAGCCCTTTCACATCGCCATCAACCTGCCCTTTGGTGGCAACACAGCCCCTAGCATGCTGCTGCGGGACAGGAAGGCTGAGAAGTTTCCTGGACCCTGTGTTGTGGGCCCTGTTTCTAAACTCTTTGTGTAACACCCTAGACCACAGATACTGATTTGCTCACTTCCCGTAGTTTCTACAGAATACAGGCTTGCTCGCTGTGACTTAATTCTTTTATTTGGCAGCTGCTGAAATATGTAGATAAGTTGTTATTAACGATTAAAGTCTCAGAAAAGGCCAAATTTGGGGGGGTGTAATTTTTTCCCTTCCACAAGGAAAAAGGTGAAAGTTCAAAACAAAAGGGCTTACACTTTGAATCCCTGAGAAACAAACAAAGCAGCTAGTCTGACAACGTGCACAAGTAACTTGACGAGGGAAGGCCCAGGGTCCAGTGAGCAGGGGTAGGTTAGCCAGAAGGCGTCACAGCTTCTATTCCTTGCTGTTATTACTCACCAGCTCAGTTACCAGCATCAAGTTACGTCTTTCTCTCTGCTTCTGTTTCTCTTCGTCTATTTGCAGTACAAGCTTTTGTAGTATGGAGGGGCTGTAGCCCCAAATGTGCACACTGCTCCGCACCCTGGAGCCACTCTCTTGGTTAGAGCTTCTAGCTGCAACTGTCATAATTAGGGCCCTACCAAAGTCCCAGTCATGAAAAATACAGCACGGACTGTGAAATCTGGTCTCTCCCCGTGAAATCTGGTTTTATGGGTGCTTTTACCCTATACTATGTAGATTTCAGAGGGGACCAGCATTTCTCAAATTAGGGGTCCTGACCCAAAAGGGAATTGCAGGGGAGTCAAGTTATTTTAGGGGTGGGGGTGTTGCAGTATTTCCACCCTTACTTCTACTCTGCTGCCGGCAGCAGCTCTGCCTTCAGAGCTGGGCTCCCAGCCAGAAGCAGCTGCTGCTCTCCAGCTGCCCAGCTCTGAAGGCAGCACCACCAGCAGCAGCGCAGAAGTAAGGGTAGCAGTACCGCAGCCCCCGCCCCTACAATAACCTTACGACCCCTCCCCCCCCACTCGCCTCCTTTTTGGGTTGGGACCCTACAATTACAACACTGTGAAATTTCAGATTTAAATACTGAAATCATGAAATTTATTATTTAAATCCTATGACTGAAATTGACCAAAATGGACCCTGAATTTGTTAAGGGCCTAGTCCTAATGAATGGCATTTTCAGAGCACTGCTCACCAGCCCCCTCTTCAGGCCACTCAAATTCCAATCACCCTAATGAAGTCAGACTGACTTTAAAAAGCACCAAAAGTCAGAAGCCGGGTCTGCCTTCCAGCTTGAGGTCCGAGGCTTGACCTAGAGAGGAGAAGAGCATCCTCTTCTGAGACCAAACTGCCTTAGACATGCAGCAGCTGGGCCCATGAAACACTTAGGGGTTGGAAAAGCTGGGGCTGTGCAACACCAGGATTGCGTACCGAGTTAGCGAAGGACAAACAGCTAGAATTTCAAAACACCACTTCCTTCCTTTGAGGCCTTCCTGCTGGTTCCTCATCAGGTAGTTCTCATTCTCATGCTTCAGGGAAGCCTCACAGCATTTCACCCTCCCCTCCGTGAGAGTGGGATGCAGCTAAATCTTATTTTAGAGAGGAAGGCGCCATGGTGGCTTTTTTCGATCAGCCAAAAGCCTCTTTGAGGGCTGGAGCCTGTAGCTGTCTCTTGTAACCGGCGCTCCTCAAGCGGTTGATTAGGAAGTTGCTCCTAAGTTACCCTGGTTTTAAAGATTGCATGAATGTTCCTTGTTCACCCACCCAGCCGCATGCAGCAGCGCCAAAGGTCATTTTCAGCTGGAGCTCACGGCTGTGAAATGCATTCCCAGGAAAGACCGTGGCCATTATGCTTCATGCTTGGCGCTAAGGCTTTAACTGCAAGGCCTTCCATGTGTTGTGGCCGAATCTCAGTGTCTCAAGAAAAACTGAGTGACGGGAGCAGGGCAGGGAGAAGAGAACGTACTGGCCTTGTACTGGAGTCGGTGTCACGTGGTCCCATTGCTGTCACAATTTACAGCACTGAGGAAACTGATCTTCAGGAACCTCAGCTTGCTGCAGGGTATGACCAGTTGCTGCAGATGCTTCCTACCGCAGAAGAGCTGAATCAGAGTCTTGGGAAAGTCCTACTTACAAGCATGCAACGTGCTATGCAAATCTCCCAGAAGTGTGGCTGCGGACTGGGCCAGGGAATTGGTTTGTATCACTGAAAATCCATTCAGCGTTGTCCAGGGTAGCAGCTCTCAAATCCCATCTCTCTCTGGCGCTCATCACTTGGTTCCTGGTTTCCTGCTGCAGGCCATCAGGTCTCCACTCGCACTGTGCCACAAGCAGCTTCCAGTCTGCCATTTCCCCACGGTCACATGCTTGGTTCTGAAATCTTCGTATTCTTTGAAAATAGTTTGTGCGCGCAAGCGGTCCTAAATCTGTGCTGCTGTTCTCAAAGCATTCTGCACACAAACTGCTGTGGCCTCACAGCCTTATTACCCCATTCTTATAAAGATGGGGAAACTGAGTCACAGAGAGAGGGAACTTGCTCAAGTATACAGCAGAGCTGAAAATAGATCTCAGGTCTCTGCATTCTATTCCCAGCGCTGCCACTGGCCTGGTAGGTGACCTTGGGCAAGTCACTTTGCCTCAGTTTCCCCCTCTGTACAATTGAGATACTGATTTCTTGTGTAAGTCACTTTATCGCTAAGAGTCAGGGATCATCACCACCACCACGTAAAACACACATGCAAACTGGGGACTCTGATTCTGACAGGACGTAGGGGCAAAGCTGAAGAGACCTGGCTCCGCACTTTCCCTCATTTCCTCCTCCAACGCTCTCTCTCTTTTTTTTAATTAGACTCCCTTTGTCTCTTATTTAGAAAAGAAAAACCAAACCAAAGTGCAGCTGTAAAAACCAGAGGTGGGGAAGGAAAACCAGGCATACGTAAAGGCCTGGATATACTAAGGGATCTTGGTGGTGCAACACCTAATTTTCAAGCACCTAGCCAAGCAGAGGAATCCACAAATCCTGGGTTAGGCACCTGGGCTGCCCATTCAATACATGGGGAGAGAGGCCTTACCCCAGGCTCAGAGTTATCAGGGGGGATTCCTCCTGCACCAGTTCTTTGGTGCAGAATCAGGAGTGCTTAGAAATCAGCACCTGTTCATATTCTCCTCTGGCACTAGTTTACTCCTGACACCATATCACATGCACCTTGTACACACTTGGTTTCAGGGCTGCCTCTAGCAGGTCAGATTTCTGCATCACATATGGACTTCCAGCAGATCGAGGGATGTGATCATTCCCTTCTATTCGGCATGGATGAGGCCTCAGCTGGAGTACTGAGTCCAGTTTTGGGCCCCACACTACAAGGAGGACATGGAAAAATTGGAAAGAGTCCAGCGGAGGGCAACAAAAATGATTAGGGGGCTGGAGCATATGACTTCTGAGGAGAGGCTGAGGGACCTGAGACTGTTTAGTCTGCAGAAGAGAAGAATGAGTGGGGGATTTGATAGCTGCTTTCAACTACCTGAAGGGGGGTTCCAAAGAGGATGGAGCTTGTCTGTTCTCAGTGGTGGCAGATGACAGAACAAGGAGTAATGGTCTCAAGTTGCAGTGGAGGAGGGTTAGGTTGGATATTAGGGAACACTTTTTCACTAGGAGGGTGGTGAAGCACTGAAATGGGTTGCCTAGGGAGGTGGTGGAATTTTCTTCCTTAGAAGTTTTTGAAGTCAGGCTTGACAAAGCCCTGGCTGGGATGATTTAGTTGGGGATTGGCCCTGCTTTGAGCAGGGGGTTGGACTAGACACCTCCTGAGGTCCCTTCCAACCCTGAGATTCTATGACTGGCTATAGAGCTGCCTTCACAGAGAGATCACACCAGCTGTGTTCACTACAAGATTGTTGATGAATTGCCAAGTAGGGCTGAGGTTAGCTTCAATAAGGGTTACACACACACAGTATCACTGAGCAGCTGAACCCTATAATACAGTTTACCCTTCCATTACACCTACCTACACCTGCTCTGTGCCAAAAAGTAGGATTCTAGAGGATTTTAGAGCAAAAGTTTAGATGCCAAGTGAATTTAGGTGCCTTCAAGTTTAGGCCACAGCTGAGCAGGGGTTTTGTGGATCTCAGCGGTGCCTAGACCTAGGAGCTAAGCACCTAAGTTCTTGTGTGGATCTGGGCAAAAATACCCTTTGGAAAATGGGGCTGGACAACCTGTGGCTTCTGCCAAGCCACCTACAAAGGTGAGTCCTCAGCACCCTCTACTGGGTGCTTGGCCAGCAGGAGATTAACAGGCTCAGGAGGAGCCCAATGGCATTCTGGGACTCTGCGTCATTGGCCACAATGAACAAGATTTTCCCAGTCAGAGGAAGCTTGGATGGTGAGAGTGTCTGCTGCCTTTTCACAGATGTAGTGGAAAGGTTTGTTGCACTGGTCATCATTCCAGTTACGCGGCGAGGGGTTATCATTTGTCAGAGTTGCACAGTCCTCGTTCTGATAGTTATCTGGCTGGCGATAGTACCAAAATCTGGAGAGAAAAAACCCCAAAAACATGGAAGTGTCAGCACCAGTATTTTAGAAATCAACAATGCAGATTTCTCTGCATCTCAGCTCTCCTTCCTGTGATGGGCCTTCCCCCTGATGCAGCACCCAGTCAATTTGCAGTAAAAAAAAAAAAAAAAAAAAAGCTAATCAAATAGTTTTGGTTGAAATTTTTAATGGAAGTAACTTTGGATTTTGCAGCTAGCCCTGGTGTCAGCCCAACTGGCGTTTGGCTAAGGAGCAGCTGTGTCCAGGCTGGTGCCCACAGCACAGGAAGGATGTGGATAAGCTGGAGAAGGATCAGAGAATGATGAAAGAATTAGAAAACCCGTCCTATCCTGATAAGCTATAGAATGAGCTCCTAGAGTCTAAGAAACAAAGGAAAGTTTGCAGGATGACTTGATCAGTCGATAAGTACCTAGGTGGCCAATATTTGATAATGGGCTCTCCAAAGTAGCCAGCAGAGGTAGAACACAATCAAACGGCAGGAGCCTGAAGCTAAGCAAGTGCAGATTGGAAATAAGGCATATGTTTTATCAGTGGGTAATTAACCACTGGAACAATTTACCATGGGTCATGGTGGGTTCTCCATCACTGACCATTTTTAAAATCAAGATTGGAGGTCTTTCTAAAAGATCTGCTCTTCTTCAAACAGGAATTGTCCTGGGGCAGTTCTCTGGCTGGCCTGTGTTATACAGGAGGTCAGACTAGATGATCTGGTGGGGGGAGGGCATGAGGAAGAGCGGGGGATACGTTATCCTGTTTGTCCCCCCTCAGTGCAGCTGTTGAATCAATGCACGCTCTCACCTGTTCCCCCTCCAGCGATTCTTTCAGAGCTGCTGCACAGCTGAGTGGGGAGATGTTTAGCAAGTGTCCTCCAGCCAAAGCACACTGTGAAGGATCCTGCTGTATTACTTACTTCGCTTGATTTAAGTCAGTGCCATCCACCCACTTCCACAAGCCTTCTTTGGCCACATCTGTCAGGCCAATCCAATAACACAACTGCCTTTGCCATTGGCCGAGAAAGACCTGGAGAAGGTTACAGACAGTGCCTCATCAGAGATGTTTCAGTGTTTCTACTAAGAAGCTCCACTGTGCTCTCAACCACAAATCGCACCAGGCCGCTGAACTGACAAAAAAGAGCCCTTTTCCACAAGCATCCCCTGCAGCAGGGGAAGGGATCCCAGCTGTCCCTGTTAATCTAGGAGAGGAGCGGTCTTTCACTGTGGTACATGTTCTCTCTGCTTTTCATTCCCAGAGATTTTAGCCCTGTTTTAGTTAGTTAGTTGTTCTGTGATCCCTGGCATCCCATAAATCAGAACTGGCTCCTCTGTTGCAGTGGGTCTTAAACTGGGGGTCAAGAACAGGTGTCAGGAGGTCATGACCACCCTGCCCTTCCCATGTCTATCAACAAGGGAAAGGTCATGATCTTGAGGGTCCCTAGTATGGACAAGGTCAAGACATTCACCAGCAAAGTCCTCCAGCGGCCTCAGTTCTGAGGCCGTTTTGCTGCTCAGTGCCTGGCCTGGTGCTCGAATGTGGCATTCCTCTACATACCTCCCCGTGGGGCCTGAACTGGTAGCCATTGTTAGAGGCCACCCCAGAGCGCTCCGATCAGAGGGGGCCCACAGAACAGAGCTGGAGAAGTCCAGCTTAGCTCTTCCTTCAGCACTAGGGCCATGTGAAAAATTCAGCTAGAATTTGGGACCCCCAGGAAAAGCTCCTCCCTTGGCACATCAGCCTGCGTCAACAGACTGATGGGGCCCTAGGCTCCTATTCCTCAGGCATTCCCTCAACCCCTTGGGGCCATTCAGTGCCTTCAGGAGGTGGGTCTGCAGTGCCTTGACCACTACCCACTCACAAGGCAGAATGGCCAGGTAGCAATCCATGCATTCACCCCCTAGCCTGGAAGGAGATTGAGGCAGGAAGTGGCTTAAGCCCTTGCCCCTCAGGGGCAGGGGGGAGGGAACAATCTTGCCCCAGGTGAAGCAGCTCCTGCACAGAAGTGGCTGCAGCATGTGCTCTTAAGCCCTGCTTCAGTAGCTAAGGAACACACAAGCCCTGTGCTAAGGGTCATGGGACAGCCCAGGTGGAAATGCCTTGGGCCAGGGCCATTGACTTGGGGTTCCTCAGCACTTCCTCAAAGGTCAGGCCCAGGGTGGGCTTGCAAAAGGAGGCATTCAAAAAAACAAAAAAAACCCACAACTGCCCTAGGAGGCTCCATGATAATAAGTGGCTCACATTACCTGTTCCTCCTGATCATTAATGATCACTAGATCGGCCTGTTCCCTCTGGCAGCTGCTCCTGCTGTTATTCCATGATGACTTATTTGGAGAAAAGTAGTAGCATCGTCCTTTGTTTGAAATCCATTGGCCGGGGCACAAGAAACAGCTGATGTCTGAGGAGGGAGGAGAGGGAAATGGAGCACAGCTTGGCTCAGAACCGGGGGCTGCGTAAGAACAACCTGCACCTGAACTAGGCTGTTTTGCCCCTCCCGCTGGCTGGGTAGCTGTCATCTCGGCTCCAGACCTTTGCCCAAGACAGCAGGAGAGAGAGGCCTTTGCAGCTCAAGGGGGCAGCACTGCACCTGCCCTTTCCTTAAGGCCCATCCAAACAGCTGGACGTTTGGAGCTGCGACTAGGAACTTGGACTCCTGGGTTCTCCTGCCAGCCCCACCACCATAAGAGCCATTTCCTGCTCAGGGCTTTAGTTTCACCCTCTGTGAACTGGGGACAATGGCACCATACTCACTGCGGGGCTCTGAGGTGTTGGAGGACGGGGACTCCAAGACGCAGATGTTTTTGTGCAACGTCCACTGCAGTAACTGGCAGTATCTCCCTTCCACTTGCTCCATTTTTCCCTTGGCTTGCTTGGATTCCTCTAGAAGCTGCATGTTGCCAGCCAGGAGCTGGGAATCTAGCAGAGGGAGAAGACACCACGTTTGAGTGGGGAGGCCCCTTCCCAAAGGCAGTCTACTTCAGCAGCGGTCTCAGCACTGATATGAAAGCTAGGCCAATTGTGGCCTCGCTCAACGGCCTCTCCTGGCCTTTAAGCAGGAGGCTGAAAAGTCTGCGTGAGCAGCGTGGAGAATCAGGCTGCCAGAGTAGACCTGTCTCGAGCCCCAGCCTTGACACCGGCCATCTGATTTTTCTGTGGCATTAAACTATTCTCTTTAGGTTGATCTAACTGACCCCTCCAGCCTTAGGGATTTGAGGTAGTCATCACGCCAGGCACAGATTGGTAGCCCACACTAGAAGCCGGTTACACTTGTGGAGAGTCATTCAGGATGAAATTGGAGAGGTGGAGGAGATGCTAAGGGAAAAGGATGCATAGCAATCCTATGAAGGTTAAGCTCTCAAATCTAGGACTTGGAGGCAGAGATCTTCCTAGGGAAGGAGGTTCACCTAGACTAGAGGGACCATACTTTGCAAGTCAAAAAGTGTTGTCCAACGATTTCACCATCAAAAAGTTGTTACCACATGACACACGTTGAGTCACCCCTGCCAGCTTTGGACACAATAGCTTCCTGGGTACACTGCTCAGAGGCAAGGATGTCCTGCTATCCGCTAGCTGACTGTTGGGAACAAATTTATCATAAAATAGCAAACCAGAGGACTGAGGAGGAGTGTTTCAGGGGGGCGGGGAGGCCCAGCAGGCTCAGGATCTCTGAACACACTTCAGTGGGGGAAAGCATTGTTCTTTCCATTTAACAGGACAGGAAAACACACACACACACGCACACCCATCCTTTCCATCAAAAATACTTACACAGGATACTCAGGGAAATTAGCGCCACCAGGAAAAGCACACAGAGAATCACCACTATTGCTAGCTGAGCCCACAGAGACGTCTTCTGGGCAGGGGGCTTTGATTCTGGGCGTACAGAGAGAAAGGAAAGCAAAAAAACCCCCACATCGGTGTGCATCTGGTACAGATCCTATGTGGTATCCGCAGCAGAAGGAAGAAAGTCATAGGCCAGATCCTCAGCTAGCACAACTCAGCACAACTCCTCCAGCGGCACATGTTAATTTACACCAGCTGGTCCTTAGCATTCATAAATAGCTACAGCATCCAGGGCCCAGTGACAGGTCGGGCTTGGGAGGCCCGAAGAGAATGTCTTATCTGAGCTTATTAAGTGTTAGGTAGCATCTAAAGACACCCCCCCCCCCCGAGCCCTGGCCCTTATGTGCTAGGTGCTGCATATACACATTGTGAGAGGCAGTCTCTGGCCTGAAGAGCTTCCAATCTAAATAGCCAAAGGGTGGCAGGGGAAACTGAAGCAGGGAGCAGCAAAGGCACTTGACTAAGATCATCCAGCAGGACAGTGGCAGACCCAGGAATAGAGCCCCATCTCTGGGGTCCCAGTCCAACGATCCATCCACTGGGTCACGTTGTCTCTATGTAACGTAACGCATGGGAATGTTGATATTCCAAGCCCCTCCCTGGGGCTCCCACCTGAGAAACACCTGTCAGAGTCTCCTTGTGGCTGAATGTTACCTGCTTTCTTCACATCTGTTTGCTGCAATCTGGGAGGAAATTTCAGATCCGCATAGGTGACCTCATCTTCCTGACCCATCTTTCCTTTTCCCCACAGATCTGGGTTTCAGCTTCCTCCTCCTGTCAGACACCAGGCCGTGGCTAACGGAGACCGAGCACCATGTATCCGTCCAGAGCAAAGAGCAAACTGGGATCAAGGTAAGAGATGTAGTTAAAGGGCTGGGGTTGGTTATTGAATAATAAGATTAGCCATGTAAGCAATGGCGACCTCCAGGCCAAGGGGTGCTGCTTGGGCCAGGAAGGGTTTTCCGAGTCTGGGAGGGATTGGAACAAGTCAGCTGGTGGACACGGGTGACAGGCCCCCAGGAAACGTGTGTGGGAGACAATAGGAGAAGCAAAGTTAGCTGAACCCCTTAACTGCTCATTTCAGCACCTACACTCTGATACCTCAATTCAAGCAGCCGAGGCCAAAGCCTTACCTCGTGCATCCAGATGGGTGAGTGAAAACCCAGCAAACATCAGAGAACTTGATTTAACACCACCACCTCTTACCTAGCACTTTTCCTCAGTCGATCTCAAAACGCTTCGCAAAGGAGGACAGAGACATATCCCCCATTTTACAGATGGGGAAACTGAGGCATAGAGAGGGGAAGTGACTTGCCCCAGATCACCCAGCAGGCCAGTGGAAGAGCAAGGAATGGGACTCAGAAAACCTGGGTTCTAATCTAGTGATCTGTCCTCAGGGCCATCCTGCCTTCCCTAAGACTAATGGGAGGCCATGTGATCTGGAGCATACAGCACTAGACCAGGACTTGGGAGAACCGAGTTTTGTTCTGGCTCTGGCACTGACCTGCTGTGGAACCTCGGCTAAGTCACTTTGCCGTTCTGTGCCTCAGATTCCCCATCTAAAAAACAGGCAGAATAATATTTGCCTCCTTTGTAAAATGCTTTGAGATCTCTGGATAAAGAACGCCAGACAAGAACTAGGTAGACTTCTGGCTAGAAGAAATATTACAGCAAGAATCCCAAAGAGCTGCTCCCATCGCAGGACAGGAAAAAAACAAACAAACCCACGAACACCCTGCACAAAAGAGACACATGTTTAATTCTGCACTCTCCCACCCTCCTCAGATCTATGGGGAAGTGAAAAGGGTCAGTCCCGAAGGAGGAACAGAAGACCTCTAAATAAAACCAAGGAGGACAATGGCTCCCTCTTTCTTGAGGACTCCTAGCAGGTCGCTGTCAGCAGAGCTCCCACCCAGTCACTGACAATAGAAATCTTGCATGTGGCAGCTCCGCCTCGGCAGCTGAACAGGGCTGGAGAAGGAACCCTTCTGAGACCAGGAAGCAGGTGCAGAGTCACCACCATGGTGGCACCGAGATGGACGTTAGTAACTGGCTGACATTGTCTGGAATCATTTTTTCCCCATTTTTTCCCTCTTCTTAAGATGGTATTTCTGGAGTCAGTTGATCTTGAATCCTGTCACATGACAGGGACATTTAGTCACATGGAGCCAGAAAGTAAAGCATTGGCTTCTTGCCAGCACACCCCAGTCTTGGGTCCTTATTCCACATGGCAAATCCTGCCATCAGATGGTCAGTGCTAACTTCGACTGGACAGGAAGCAGCGAGTTAGCCAGAGGGAGGCATGCCCCATCTACCCAGACACTCTGTTAATACAAGACACAGGAGGTAGCCATTCTGCACCAGCAAAGCCTGATCTGTGTCCAGCTTCGGGCACCGGACTTCAAGAAAGATGTGACCAAATTGGACATGGTGTCCAGAGGAGAGCAACAAGAACAAGAAAAGATTTAGCAAACCTGGACTCTGAGGAAGGGTTGAAAGAAATGAACATGTTTAGTCTAGAGCAGAGTTTCGCAAACTTTTTGATACCAGGGACCTGCTTTGTGCCTTCCTAAACTGTGTCAGGGAGATCTCAGGGACCGGTGCCAGTCCACGGACCAGTCAGTGAGAAACACTGATCTAGAGAAGAGAGGGCTGGCGTGGAGGACCACACGATAACAGCCTTCAAATATATAAAAGGTTGATATCAAAGAGGACAGTGATCGGTTCTTCTCAGTGGACATGGAGAACAAGGAATCGACTTAATTAGCAGGAAGGGAGATTTAGGTTGATAATAGAAAAAAAAAACATTTAGAAGGAAAGCCAAGTCCTGGAACAGGTCATCTAAGGAGGTGGTGGAACCCCATCCCTGGAAGTTTCAAAGAACAGTTGGACAAACGTCTGTCAGGGAGAGTTTAGGTTGACTTGGTCCTGCCTCAGAACAGGGGGTTGGACTAGATGACCTTGCAAGGTCCCTTGTAGCCCAGCATTTCTAGGATCACAAAATAGCCTGTGTCTGCCAGGGTTAGAGGCAGTTCAGTGCCTGAGTTATTGAAGGCAGGGAAGGAAGGAAGGAGAACTTTAACTGTCAGTTTCCCTCAGCACCAGAAACCCCATCCCACCCAGGCTCAGCCAAGCGTGGAAGTTGCACTGACAACCGGTCACGTTGCGAGTTCCCCATGCACGGCCTCCACAGGGGCAGTGAGGTGAATTCCTCTTTCAAGAGTGACCCGTTGGGCTGCTTTGTACAGGCCCTGACCGAAGGAAAGCAGTCACATTTCCGACTCTTGGAAGAGTGAAATCTTCCTTTGCCTGAATCTCATCTCGGAGCTGGCTTGGTTGGAAGGTTTCACCTCAGATTTGTACATTTTCTTCATTGGAAACTAAAACGTGGTGCTTCCCCACCCCCACGTGCCCAGTGCAGTCCGGTGGCATGGGAGCATCTCAAACACCTGCCCCAATGCCCCTCAATCCTGTTCTGCAGTGCCCCACTCTGCTCTTCCAGCCCTGGCCTCCCCATGTACGTACAGCTCAGCCCAGGCCCCTCAGACCTGCTCTGTAACAGCCCCTGCTCATCCAGCACCCCCAGTACAACTCTGCCAATGCACTGCATACCTAACTTGCAGCCCTCTGCTGTCCCAGCTTGACTCCTCTCCAGCAGGGCCCAAGTCCTGACCCACAATGCCCCCAGCTTTCATCCTCTCGACTCACAGAGCTCACATGAAATACAGCCCCAGGCTTGATCAGTTTTGCTCATGGGAAACTGTAGAAGTCCCCCTCCTAACATGGTTTGAATGGAGAGGTTGGGATACCAGGAGCCAGAGCTGCTGAGAGGGTACTTGGCTTATGTGCACATGGCCACGGCATCACACTGATCCTGGAGCCTCCCCTAGGGGTGAGTGCACACTCACAGGCCGTGGGATATAGCTCTGTTCATGGCATAGTTACAGAGAAAATCAATGCATAACTACTCTTGCTGGACAGTTGCAACATAACACTACTTTATTCTTAGAACACAGCATCATGACAGACAAGAACCCCAAAACAGAGAGAGACAAAGTGGACTGCTTCCTAAAACAGAGAGGCATAACTACCCCACCTTACTAGCCTGGCTGTCTGCAGATTGACTGCTGCTAGCTCAGAACACATGCTTCCCTACAGAGCTTCCTAAGCTGCAAGCAGGACCAGGAAAACCCTCTGAAATTTAAAGTGACGGCCTACAATGTTAAAACTATTTGCAGTGCCCTGCAGAGACAAATCCTTGTGACAGCTTAAGGAGAAGGAATCTGTGTCCTCACAAGTCATCCTCTGTCATTGGTTTTTAACACAGGATGGGGGGATCTGGGGTTTTTATCTCAAGCCTCAATGGCAATGCTGGGGATCATCACCCCTGAGTCCTCCCCTGAACAGCATGGCCAATCCTTTCCATTATGTTGCCAGGGTGAGCATTAGGCAGGTAGTAAACGGTGCAGGCTGGGCTTTACCTCCACCCTCCTCAGATGTAGGGGGAAGTGAAGAGTGCAGAATTAAACACACATCTCTTCTTCGCAGGATGGTTGTGGATTTATTTTTTCCTGTCCTGAAGCAAAACCTAGCTGGGGTCCCACCACCCTGTCTCCACCAAGCAATTAGTAGGACACTACATCTGTAACTGCAGTTCCCCCAGACGCAGCACTTCCTGAAAAACGTTACAGTGGGAGGAAGTATCTATTCACTCAGCAGCATTAGGAGAACGGTTATAAATGAGGACCATTGAAAACCAGGGCATTAGCATTTAGGTCCCATCAACAAGCTGAACTCAGACCCCATATCTGCCCCTCCCACCCACAATCCAGCCTCACCCTCGAGCTGGGTAAATGATGCATCCATTGCCCAGCCTAACTCACACCTATTACAGCTATGGTCCAATCCCCATGCTCACTGTGGCCCATAGACCACCCTGCATGGGTATCTTTCTTACCTGCCAGAAGCTACCACCGAATCAACTCAGCTTTAAACCTCCCCAGCTGAAACCACTAAAGCTACAAAAGGGTTTAAAAGAGGGAATGAGTGGGGGAGGCAAGGGGGTGGATGGTGTGGTGGAAGCAGTGTTGTCTAGTGGTTAAAACAGAGGACTGGGAAGCATAACTCCTGGGTTATATCCTAGCTCTGTTAGAGGAGTTTTGTCTCTGGCCAGAGTGTGTGTAAAACAGGACTCCTGAGTTCTATCCTAGCTCTGGGAGGGAGCCCAGCCGTGGGTTACAGCTCATTATTCTGGCTGGTTCTGCAACCCTGTGTGACCCAGCCCACTTCCAGGCTTGGATGTGCTCTACCCCCAAATCCCCAGCATGAATCATAGAAGATTAGGGTTAGAAGGGACCTCAGGAGATCATCTAGTCCAACTCCCTGCTCAAAGCAGGACTAATCCCCAGACAGATTTTTGCCCCAGATACCTAAATGGCCCCCTCAAGGATTGAACTCACAACCCTGGGTTTAGCAGGCCAATGTGCAAACCACCGAGCTATCCCTCCCCCCTCTCCTTTGGCAGAGCTCGGACCAGGACCTGCCTGGCTTGGGCTCCGCTCTATTTTTTAACTGTAGCTAAAATGCAGACAATGGTCAGTGCCTCCTTGTCAATATGCCAGCAAACCCCAGTACTTACTTGGCAATGGCGTTCTCCGGTCTTCTGCTGTTGGTATGAGCCACACAGAGTGAGTACTCAGCCGGGCTCTCTTCTCTCCTGGTCAGAGGAGCACCCTGGGGCTGCAGCTGGCCCCAGCATGTGTCCTCCTGCTCCCTGAACTGCATCCAAAGCACCACGGGGAAAACATTGAAGACAGGAGTTCTTGTTTCTTCAGCTGCACAGTTCCTCTTTTAGGAGGCAGAAGGTGAATTGCTGATGTGGAAAAGCCCTTGAGTAACCAACTCTGTGGGACATCCCAAACAAGCACTGAGTCTCCAGAGGCCGAGATGGGAGAGCCGTCCATCCACCATCCATCTGGCTCCCTGTGGTCCCTTTCCCCGCTCCCTTGTTCCACAGCCCAGCAGAGCTCAGCGCATGGAACGTTTAAAACTCCTGCAGCGCTGCCTCCGAGTTCCTGGTCCGAATTTCAATGCCTCACCCTTAGTTCTAGCCCCTTCTAACTGCTCCAGCTCTGATCTGTCCTGGTCCTTGCATCCAGTGGACAGTTCACAGGCCCAGCCCCAGCACGTGGTTACAGCTACTTAGTGTATTCATAGAAAAATAACAAAATGTGCTATCAAAAGCGAGCTGGAATGCAGGCAGACAAATGCACTTGTGTGGCACTTGGGGACAGAGCTAGCTGGGAATTCCCCTGGCATAGGGGTGGGGAAGGAAAGAGGGCCTGGTGGAATTTAGAGCAGCCTGGGCGAATTTAGATCTGCTGGGAGATCAGCTGGGGCCAAGGATCCAGGGAGCACATTTGTGCTATGTGATTGGCACAAGTCAGAGTGGGTCCACAACTGGGATTGGGGTGGGGGGTTGTGTTTTTCTTTCTTCTCCACCCCCTTTCTGTATTGATTCCATCCCAGGGTTTCCCTCCAGCCATCACCCCCCAGGATAGAAAAAGGCACCTGGTTCCCATATCTTCACTCCCTGCCCATTAGTGAACGCCTTCCCCAGCTGAATGCCTAACCCACCAGGCAGCTGCTACAGAGCGGCTCCTCCTGGTCAAAGCAGGAAACTTCCTGTGACAACAGCATCATCTCTGTTCTAGGAGCCAACCCCAGGCCTGGTCTTTGTAGGTTTGAGCAGAAACCAGCTGCACCCAGGTTTCATTGGGGTGGGAGGAGACACTGCTGGAGCTATCAGAGCAGAGCCAGCTCCACCCCCCTGCTCGAGCACATTCCCTGCTGTTTAATAGCTTGCTTGTCACTGATGGGAGTGGATCCTGCCTGCCTCTTTACAGATGGTTCATGTGCAAGAACCATGCTGCCATCAGCATCACCCACCAGCCCAGGGGTGTGAAAAGGAAGTAGCCTTGGAACTTGGGGTCCTGCTTCTGTCTCCCTTTCTAATCTTCACAAAGGGCAAGAGGCAGCATTTCAGCAGCTGATCTAAATTAATCATTTAAATTAGAGCTAGGAATGCAAAAGGGCCCTCTAGGAAGTTCCCGGTCCCAGCAGAGTCACAGATGGGGCTCACCAACTTCTCCCAGTCTTGAGCTTAACATGCCTACAAAGGCAGGGTTAGCTCTGCAATTCCCCCTCCCCTATAATATACCTGGTGAAAGCCATTAAAAGCCCAGAGCAGAGCTCAGCTCCCAGGGCACACCTGCTAGGAAGCCAAGAGTCTCTCCTCAGCCTGAGGCTCTGCCCTGTTTCCTGCAGGAGTCTCATGCAGAGCAGGTGAAGCTATTTAACCTGATAACACATTTCACCTGGAAGTTTGTTTGCCTCCTCTTAGCAGCCAAGGCAGCCTTCAGAGCTCTGCTGTGTGGTTTCCTGGGTGGGCCTGGCTTTCATTATAAGCCAGTGGCCTAGGGGGTCTAGGGGATTCTCTCTCTGTATTGTTAGTAGGGCCAGTTTGTGGGAGGGGGAGGGAAAGGAAAAAACTTAGGGGTCTCCACAATGTAGCAGAAGGAGCTGGTGGGCTCTTAGTGCATCTTCACCTGGTGAAACAGGTAAGAAGCTGGTGTTTGCTCCTGCTTTCTCCTGCCCTTAGGCCTGAACCTTTCCTAGAGTCCATCATATATTTCATGGGATGTAGTGTTGATCCCTGCTGGGGAAGTGGGGGGTGATATGTGCCCTTGGCTCCCAATCTCACACTCATTGTAGTGCTGAATTTGTAATGAAAGAGGTGCTGGGGCTCAAGCAATTGTTTTATATTCATAAGGGCTATGAACTCCCAAGCCCAGAGGTGCTGGGGCTTAGCCCGATCACTAATTAATCACTGTCTCATTCAATATGAGGGATTTAAGCTGCTTGTGACTGTCCTCTGTATTTCTTATACCTTGCTAGATGAAGCACCATGTCGTCCCGTGGTTCCTTGGTGGCCCTGGGGCTTGGTTCCCAACCCAGGTGCAGCACCCCTATGCAAGTGCAAACAACTCCCTTTTCTACTCTGCACTTCCTTCCGCACAAGAGCCAGCCTCTGCTCCCACTCAGCCAGGAAGACTTCTTTGAGAACTTTGATGGGTATGTGTCTACTATCTATTTATCCTGGGGCTGCCCCTCCCTGATAGCCCTGGAGATAAGGCCCTAGGTACTAAGGATTCCTGGCAGTACCCTGCCATATGCTGCCTCTCCTAGAGGAACCAGCTCTGGGAGAGAGAAGGGAGTTGAGGGCTCCCTTCAATTCTCTGCCTCTGCTGAGACTGCAACTGGTGCCCAGTGTCAGCTGCTGGGGGTTAGACCAAGACCCCAACGCCCTTTACATGATTCTCCAAAAAGACCTTTGACATTATCCGTCTCTGTTGGCTACTGATCTGGACTTGACCTAGTTTCCCCCTAACCTAGCGCAAATAGGCTGGAGTCAGCTAGTTCCCAGCGGGCTTGGCTCTGCAGCGTCTTGCTGCTTGGGTAGCCCTTTGCCCCAGGGCACAGCGGGTGTGGAATGCTCCTGTGCTGAGTTATTAGTGGTTTGCGTAGCACTAGCAGCTCGAGACCATTGGGGGCCCCTTGGTGCTGGGTACTCTCCGAACGCACGGTGAGATGGCCTCTGGCCTGATGCGCCAACTGTCTACATGGATGAGACCGAGGTGCAGAGAAGGTCCTTGCCTGAGATCTCACAGCTGATCAGTGACCCAGCTGTGCAATGAGGAAATGACCCCATTATGGCTTTTAACCTATGGCTAAAATCAATACTCTTCTCACCCGGCTTTCTCACACCAGCATGGAGCTACCTGCTCAGTGCAGGCTGGGTATCCATGGGACCCCTTCCCCGCACTACGCCCGGGAGAGGCGACTGTGTTTGTAACTTGGAAGCTCTCAGTGGAACCGATTCTCTGTGGGCTTCTGGTCCCCTTCTATTTTATGTATGCTGGCCAGACGCATGGACATGGGGGAGAATCCTGGGAGTTGGTATCAAATAGGAGGAACTTCTTCCCAGCCTCTCCCTTAAAGAGCCTTGCCCCACCTTCACCCAGGGTGTCTTTGCCGAGGAGTTGGATACAAGCAAAGAAACATGAGACTGGAAGGGACATCCATAGGTCATCTATTCCAGTCCCCTGCACTTGAGGCAGGACTAAATCTGGGACAACACTCCCATTGCTAATGAAGGGGCTCTCCTGTTCCCCAGGGCTCTATGCGGACTACTACAGCAGAGATTCCCCCCTAGTGTTACAGGCTGAGAACTGTAACATGGGAATGAAACCCTTATCTCACTCCCCACTCCTTCAAAGTGACCCAGTTTCAGGAGATGGCGGGGGCTGAGGGGCATGGAGGGGGAATTAATCAAGAAACTCTCTTGTAGAGATTGTGGGAGGGAGCCTGACTGACCCAACAGCTCATCCCTCCCAAATGTACCATACCCTGGGCTTCCCTCCTTAGTCACATGGTGCCAAAGCATTACAATGATCTTGCTTGCAGGGTATAACTAGTGGGCAGCAACAGAGTCAGGGTGAGAACAGGTCTTATGGGTAATACAGTGAGTATTTGCACCACAGCTAGCAATCAGCATTTAGCTCTTGAAAGAAATGCTTGAATGTCTGGTTAAACAAAGCTTAACCTATTTGCAATAGCACCAGCCGCTTGCATCCTAATGTTGCAGCCATTCCAGAGACTATTCCGTCCCCTCTTGAAACAAATCCTTGGGTATCTCTTGAGCTCCTGTCTAGGGTGTTTGAACGGCTTTCCCCCAGGTGAGCACCTCGACAGCCCATCTGCACAAGCAATCATAATAACTGGAACAGAGCCCTGGTTTCTGGTGTCCCAGTTCTGTTCCTTTAGCTGTGCACCACACTGACTTCCTTAACCTTGTGGCCCAAATAGGTAAGGACACGTGGGTGTTTTTCTATGCCCACCCAGTAGTAGCACTTCCAATCCAGAGCTGCGCAGACTGATCTCTAACCCAGTCACCCCACCCACGTCTCTGTGGCTGAGTGATGCTGACCCAGTCTGCAATGCAGGAACAGCAGGGGGGAAAGTGCTATGTTTATCTGCACTAAAGGCTAGAAGCCTCTCTGGGATTTCCTTGTATTAATGAATCCTAAAGGCGTTGCCTCAGTTGCAGCCACACCAGGGTACCTGGGTGTTTGTCTGTAACGGGGTAACCCAGCTAGTGACAGGTGCCCACTGTAAGTGATCCAGGCCCGTGTGCAGACCCAGCTCAAGGCCTGCGTGCTTGTTCATCCCAGCTGCAAGCGCGATTAACCTTGGGCGGACTCCCGGCTTTTCTTGCTTGTAGGAGCTTCTATGACCTGAATGACATTTTTGGGGCCGACTCATTCGAGTGCGACTCCTCGGTGCCCGACGTGCAGCTGATCCAGAGGATTGTGTCTCAAGTGGAGTTCTACTTGTCTGACGAGAACCTGGCCAAGGACGCCTTCCTCCTCAAGCACGTTCAGAAGAACAAACTGGGCTTCGTCAGCATCAAACTGCTGACCTCTTTCAAGAAGGTGGGTGGTTCCCTCTTGCCGCTCACAGGCTGGTGCATGTGACTAGAGCCGTGTTTCTCAAATGCAGCTGCATGCGGCCACCGCCTCCTGGGCTGTGATTGTCCTCCCCACCCTTTCCAAAGCAGGGCCACCTCCTCCTTCCCTCCTCCCTGGTGCTCCTGGATGCCCCTGTTGCTCCTTGGTGTTGGTTGCTGGGGCCACCATCAGGGGTTGGGCCCTGCCCCCCTCTGGAATCACGGGGGGGGGGGGGGGGCACAATGCTGTAGGAGCAGGCAGCCAGTGAGTCCCCCACCTTCCCGGGGTGGTGGGGCTCAGGCTTTGGGCTTCAGCTCAGGGGTGGCAGGGCAGCAGGCTCTGGCTGTGGGACTTTAGGGTCCAGCCCATTGGCTTTGGGCTCCATCCTCTGGTTCTGTCCTCCACCTGCAGGACTTTGGGCTCTAGTTGCAGGGCTCCAGCCCTCACTGCCTCCCCCGCCCCCATCCCATCTCCCCTGGCCCGTCCCCAGGCTTGGTGGGGCTGAGTAAGTCTGCTGTGAAAAGTGATACTTGTATGTTTGTTAATATCACTTTTCACAACAGACTTACTAGCTAGCAATAAATAAATTACCATGATTTGGACGTGTCTATGTGCATATTTTTTTGGTTTGCCTAAAGCTAACTAAGTATTTTAGGGAAAAGTGAGAGACTGGCCATAAGCCAGAGTTGGTGGCCACACTCTGAGGCTACTAAAACATTTGTCCAGAGAACTCCTGGACTAGAAGGAAGCTAGGACTGGGTATAAGTGCTGTAGCCTTTAAGAGGAAGGACCAAGCCAATATCCTGATCACGTGTTAAAGTGTAGCTTGACCTCCTCTGGCCCTTACAGGGCTCAACTTTGACCTGAGTCATGGCCTGCCCCCCTGGCCATTTCAAATGGATACAGCATTCCTTGCCCCTCCTCATCCTAAACTGCTATGCAGCCTCATTCTCTTATCAGTTGTGCTTCACCCCAGAGGTGGCTGCATTTCAGAGGTAGATAGAAGTGGGTGGCTTGTAAAGTCTTTTAGGATCTTTTGGGATGAAAATTGCTCAGTGTAGATGTAAAGATTTAACTGTTTGGCACAGATTTTCAAAAATGAGGGGGCCTCAAATTAGGTTCTTAAATTGGATGATTGGCTCTGGGAAAGAAAAGCCATCTAATTTTCAGAAGTGCTGGGAAAGAAACAACATTCATTGCCTGCTCGAGGAGGTAGTGGTTGTCCAGCACTGGTAGAAATGGGGTCCTTTACTTGTGAGACTAACCTCAGGTTCCTATTTTGAGAACTTGGCCTAAACAGACACATCAGTGGCCTTGTATGGAATTCTACATATTTAAGCTCTGACTCATGTTTAGTTTATGGGTGAATGTTGTGTGTGTGCTCTGACTGTACGTGATCAGTCTGCTTGAACACACAAAGGCCTATCCAGACTGCTTCAAATTTTTCCAAACCATCCTCTGCTGGCTACAGATTGGACACACTTCACTTGAAGCAGGAAGGACCTTGCTTTTTAAGGGTGGACTGGTACAAGGGGGGTTAAAGATTGGAATAAACTGCCTAGGGAGGTTGTGGAATCTCCATCTCTGGAGATATTTAAGAGTAGGTTAGATAAATGTCTATCAGGGATGGTCTAGACAGTATTTGGTCCTGCCATGAGGGCAGGAGACTGGACTCAATGACCTCTCGAGGTCCCTTCCAGTCCTAGAGTCTATGAATCCTGCTGGAAAGCGAGTCTTCACCTTAGCTATACCCAGTCAGCTGTCTGTCCATATTCAAACCGAGCAAAGGCACCTAATCGAGAGTGATTACCCACTGGTGGAGGTGAGGGGGAATCTACCAAGGGAAGTGTTGGGTTCTTCATAATCTTCAAATAAAAAAAAATTTCTGGAAGAGGAGGTTTAGTCAAACATGTTACTGGGATCAGTACAAGTGTAGCTGGATGGAAGTTTCTGAGCTGTGTTATGCAGGAGGTCGGACTCAATGATCTAATGGTCCCTTCCAGCCATACCATCTATGAAATCTCTGTTCTCTTCCTCCCCTTGAAAATAAATTAGAACCAAACTCTGCGTTGCAGACAGCTGAGCTTTTCTCATTTCTGGCTACTGCTCTGGGGGGAAACCCAAGTGCTAGCTAGACTTCTGTGAAAGCAGCTGAGGGCAAAGAGGAGAAACTTTGTTCCTAGAGGTCACTGTGCCATAGTAGGGAAAGGAGAGGTGAACAGATGGGCTTTAGAACCTGAGGACAGCAGTAGGAGAAGGGAACAAGGAAAGCAGAGGAACGGAGCGGGCGGGAGGAGGAGGACATAATTGTATTAAGAGACCAGTTAAAGCACATCAACACTCAGAATGTGCTGGTGGTTCCCCAGAGATGTAACCTGATAAGCAGTAGGCGGTTAGGGCAAGCCTCTCTGGATGATGCACGCTATGGAAAAGCTATGAGAGCACCCAAGATGAATAGTTTGTAGCTGGGAAGTATTCTTCCTCCCTGCTCCCCACACACCCTGTTTCCGTAACTGGTGTCATTTTAAGATGGAACTTGTTAAACCTTTGGGATTCTATGACTGGATTGCCTGCAATGGCAGGGAACTGGCCTCAGTGACCCAAGAGGCCTCTTCTGGTAACCCTCTGGGATCTCTGGCCCTGTTCCATTGAGCAGCGTGTGCTTCTGGGGCTCTGTCTGAATAGCCAAGGGCCAGGTGCATGCTGGACAGCGTCAGGGCACATTCCTCTCGGGCAACATGCTTCAGTTCGGAGCGGAAGGCTTCCCTCCAGCAGGAAGAGGTAGGGAGTCACTCTCCACAGAGCATTTGGATCAGGGCAATTTCTGGAAGCTCCCACCAGAGTGACATTTTTATTTGTCTCTTTGCCCTGGTGCTTCCCTCCTGGATCTGATGCAACTTTCCCACTGCCTGCCTTCTCAGCACAGAGGCACTGGGGGTGAAATGCTGCCCAGGGTTGGGATGGGTATAAAGGAGGCGGGAACACCATTCTGACTGGCTGCTTGGGGGGTGTGCGCGAAAGGAACTGAGGATATGTGGGGAGCCGTTCCCCCTTTCCCTAGCTGCACATGGACGGTAGCAGAGCTTCTGGTGCAGAGGGTTCTGTGCAGGTACATACCAAGAGTAGGGGGAGTCTTTGAATATCCTCATAGCAGGAGAATATTGTTTCCCTTTTCTCTTGCTGACAGGTGAAATACCTAACTCGAGACTGGAGGCTCACTCTCTACTCCCTGCAGTTCTCAGAGCTGCTGGAGGTGAATGAAGAAGGCACTAAGGTGAGAAGGAAAATTCCCATCCCGGAGTCTCTCCTGAGCATACCACCAAGCAAGCTGCTCCTGGCCTGGGACCTCCTACCCCAGGAACAGGGAGTGTCACCACCGCTCCAGAAGAGCTTCATTGAGACCATCACTAAAATGTTCAGCCCCTTTGGCGCCATCGCCTCCATCCGCATCCTGAGGCCGGGCAAGAAGCTGCCTTCTGACGTGAAGAAGTATTCCTCCCGCTACCCCGAGCTCCTGACCAAATGCTGCGCCTTGGTGGAGTATGAAAACCTGGAGAGTGCCAGGAAGGCTTATGAGGAGCTGAACCGTGGCCAGGGCTCCCCCAGCAGGGAGAGCATCAAGGTGGTTCGTCTCTCCGGGAAAGGCTCCAAAAAGAAGAGTGGGGATGACATGGAAGAGGTGGAGCTGGTGGACCATCTGGGCAGGAAGCATCAGGGGTCGGAGACACTGGCCTATGCCGCGGGAGACTCTTTCTTCTGCAGCTCTTCAGAGTCCGACAGCATGCCGGCTTCCCCTCCCATCCCAATGCAGAAGTATCTCTCCACTCCAGTGTGGTCCACCTGCAGCCTGGGCATGAGCTTCAAACCTGGCTTCTTCAGCAGCCCTCAGGTCAGCCCTCTTCTCTCCAATAAAAGTCTGGCTCACCCCCACTGCCCTTCATCCCTGGCTGCCGAGCTGGGCAACGGTGGCTCCTCCAGCCCAGACACCAGTCCCGAGTTCCGACGATTGACCGATTCCTGCTGGGACAGCGGGATTGGCTCTGGCAGCTCATGGGTCCAGCGGCGACGGGTGGCTGCCCATAGCCAGTCTCTGGAAACCAGAGCTCTACCCTGCAGCTCTCTGGCATTAAGAAAGATGCCAGATTCCTTTGGCCTTCGACCTGGAGTGATGCGCCTGCCCCATGGGCCAGATGGCACCAAAGGCTTCTACAACAGCATTGGGAGAGGAAAGCTGGTCCTACGACACTAATGTGTCATTGTGGTTCTTTTGGGTTTTTTTTTGTTTGTTCTTCTCTCAAGTAAACTTAACCTCTTTCCAGGGTCACTGGGATATCTGCTAATGACGTAAGCACAGCCCTGCAGGAAGCTGGAGTCTGAAGTATTAGAAACTTAGGGGTTAAGAGGGATGGTCAACGAACAGTCGGCTTGGGAGGTGAGATGCTGAGGAAGAGGATGTACCAAACAACCACCATTTCTCTCTCGCTGTAGTGGCTGCTTCTGTCCATGTGCTGTCTAGTATCTAGACTTTCTAAGCTGAGCCATGCTGCTGAGATTTTATTGTAGCTAAGGGTTTTATTCCACTAACTCCCAAGCTATCCACTACCAAATAGTTGCATGTATATCTCAGCCTGCACCTATCACTAGCAAGACTCGGGGACTTGTTCCTCTTTCTGATCCAGTAATGTAGCCTTCAGTTCTCAGAGCAGTGTCACCTAGGAGGGAGTCTATACCATTTCAGAACCAGACTTTCAGGATGTGGTACTCTGTAACGGCACAGCTTGGCAGCAGATGATGTAAATAGGTTGTTTCTAAATGGAGTATTATCTGTGTTGACATGAGAGGTTATGCAGATGGAATGTGAAAATGATCAATAAAGAGAGTTGAAGTATTCCAGGCACCTGCTGTACCATTCGAGCCATTGCTTTCTCCTTGCATGTCTTTCCTGGGTTCCTTGCAGGCTGCAAAAATATCTCCCTTTTTGAACACTTTCTGCTTTCAAAATGAGTTTCCTAGCAAAGGGCTGCTCATTTCATCCTGTACCTAGGCTGTCTCACTGCCTCCTGCTAGGGATTAAATTCAAGTCCTCCTACCGCAAAGGAATAGACACTTATCCCACAGACTCGGAGAATCTTCACTATTGGTATGGGTTCTATGACAATTAGCAGATCTGCCCTCTACAGGATGGAATCAGGGCACTGTTTCATTACTGTATCAGCCACTGGGAAGGTAATTTTGGGGTGAGAGTCCCTTCCCCACCCATGTAGACTTTGTCTCCAAAGCAGCTTGTTTTGTTCATTCAATGAAAAGGTGCCACGTTCTCTTCCCTAGAACCTACGTGGTTGTAGACACTACTTCTGTGTCCGCTCTGAATACTGACCTTGGTAAAACTTTTAATAGGAGATCTGCAAAGGGAAAAAAAAAAAGGGGGAGCTATGGGGGGTTAGCATCCTTGCGGGAGATAGATAAGTACTTAATTATCTACCTTCCAGGACTATAGTAAGGTTGAAATTACTAGTTTGCAACCGAGGATTCTGCATCGTTTTACAAAGTGCTTTCTACAGCCTGGTTAACACTTCAAAATAAGTTGCCTGAGCTACATTGCTCAGTGGTCTGACAAATTCACACCCCGGAATACTGTACCCCTGGTGGCCAGGCCCATAGAAGAATTCTGTCAGTCTAGCTCCTGCTACTCAAGGAGGTGGATTACCTACCTCAATAGGAGAACCTCCTCCATGGCAGAAGGAAGTGTCTAGCTAGAACCTATTTGCACAATAGTGCTTTGTACACAACAATGTGGTTTCTCCAGGGAATTCTAATGCAGCTGCTTAACGTAATGGCATCCCTGGCTGGGATCACTAGCAGGGATCAAACCAGCTTGTCTGGATTGTGAGCCTCCACTACTTAAGTGATGGGGAAAAGTCCATCAACTCAGCGGTTCTCAACCTTTCCAGATGACTGTCCCCCTTTCAGAAGCCTGGTTTGTCTTGTGTACCCCAAGCTTTACCTCCCTTAAAAACAGGGTGACCAGACAGCACATGTGAAAAATCAGGACAGAGGTGGGAGGTAATAGGAGCCTATGTAAGAAAAAGACCCCAAAATCAGGGCATCTGGTCACCCTACTCAAAAATAACAACAGGGCCACTGAAACAATTTGTAGTGCAGGGTGCTAAGAGCTATTGAACCAGACTATAAACCCTCTATATGATGGAAACCATGTCAGGCCAGGGGGTGCTGCTGCAATCCCTAGTTCTATGAATGATAGTGTCATCTCCTGCCTCAGTGAGGCTCCAGGCTGCTAGGGGTTGCTCATGGTGAGAGACAGTCCCTGCCCTATGGAGTTTACAGTCCAAACTAGACGAATAGTAGTAAAATGGAGCCTCTACTAGAACAGATAGAACTGCAGTGAATGACAATGTTTACAAATCCACCCTATGAGTGCAGAAGCCAGGGTGCATGATGGGTGCATGACACATACAATTGCTATTAAACAAAAAAAAATTCAATAATTATTTCATCAAAAACCTGGTAAATAATAAAAAGGTACCTTTTGGAGGGAAAAAACAGAACTGCATTTGTTTCACAGCCTGCAACTTGGAAAGAACTTCCCACTTTCAAAATGGTTTGTGAATTAATGTTGTGAGCCCCCCCTACTATGAACATGACAGTAATTGGATTTGATGTATTTGATGCATATCATACAAAGGTACCTATTTACGGGGCAGCTGTAGCAGAGCTGGAGAGGGGTAAAGAAGCAGAGGCCATCTGAAATGTAATTTTGGGAACAGGTTTGAAAACAAGTGATTTTATTGTAGTATACAGTTTTATCTGGCATTATAAAACACCTCTCCAGGGTCCTAGGTGTTTGTAAAGCAAAGCTGTATAACGTACATACGGCTATATAAATAATCTTCACATAAACACTTGCCCACTGACCCTGTCTTTTGAAATCTAAATCACCCAGTTCACTGAACTTCCACAACTTAATTGGCTCCTCCATCCAACCAACCCTTATCGCTGAACTTGCCCCTTTGAGGAAAAGCTGGGGCACTAGATGAGTCTTGTGTTTGCTCTGGAGCTCATGCATTCTGGGCTGTTTTGGAACAAAGGAGGAGTAGCTGTATCTAGGCTCCCTAGACGCAAGATGCCCCCTGCCACCGGCTTAAGCTGGGGGGCTGCTGGCTTTTGGGCCCCTGCAAATTGCAAGTGTGATGGAGTAGCATGGAGACATTAGGAGCGGGAATGTCCCAAGCTGTTCAGGGCTTTATGGATCAAAACTCCCGCTATCAATCTCACCTAGAAACGAATCAGGAGTCTGCACTGGCTTCTGAGCGGCGATGTAACAAGGTGTCTGCGTGAAGCAGTACTCTAGGAAGGAAGGAATGTCAGACCTGTGGTCCATCTAGTCCACTATCCTGTCTCCAACAGGGGCTAGTTCCAGATGCTTCAGAGGAAGGTGCTAGTGAACCCCTTGGAAGTGGACTGGTTCCTTTAATCTCAGAGGATGGTCCACTGAAACAGGCTCTCACCAAGTGAAGGAACAGTCTGCCTGTGATGAAGATGTAACCTCCATCTGCCCTACGAGGGGCAGCTTGTGGCCTGCTCTAGGTGAGAGCCAGAAAATGGCTGGGTCTGTCCCCAGGTTGTCATGGTGGCCCTGAGATACTGAACTAACCCCCACGAGTCATCATTTGCATGGACAGCGAAGTCACCAAGGACAATGATCCTCATTGGCTCCAACACCGCAGCAGAGAGAAGCTGAATCACCCCTGCCAGGCTCTGCAGTGGTGTGATCTATGCATTAGGCCATCATAGCATTCACACATTAAACGCACCATCGGTTGCACCCCAGACCCAGCTAGCAAGAAACAGGATGCAAGCTCAGGCAGAGGCACCTGCTGCTACCTGCAGACTCTCCTTACAGCCTCCAGGCAGTAGTAGGGTGACCAGATAGCAAGTGTGAAAAATCGGGACAAGGCCTTCATCTTCTCAACTACCTCTGCTGGGCCAAGAGGGGAAGAAGGGATGTCCCCTCCCCACTATACACACCAGGCACTGCCGCCTGGTCCAGCGCCAAGGACCTGGGGCCTCGTTGTGTGCCCAGGGCCTATGATGTGACCAGTTACATCCTGACTGTGGGGCACATGGATGAAGGAGGAGATCCCAGAGGTGGGCATAGAGGAGCTGCTGGGAGCTAATTCACACCCTGAGCCGTCCCTACTCGGCTCCTCTAAACGTCATTCGAAGGGAGCCCTATAATAGTTACAGAGTCCAATCATCATGCACTCTGAGACCATTCAACCTGGTGCCCTATTGCCATGAACCCACGGTCCACTTGCTGGATCCACACTCCCACTCTAGCTCAGGTTAGAACCCCACAGCTGGCAACCCACTGCCATGCACCCCGGGCTGGGCAGGACTGTGGGGTTCCGTGTTTTCACTGCGGGCCTCCTTTCCCACTGCCCAGCACCTTGGATGGTCCAAGGGAGGGTGTCCAATGGGGGTGTCTACTCTAATCATCCTGAGCCATATTTGACACATCTACTTTGCAGACTCTTAAGGCACCCACAGCTGGAATAAATCCCCCCATTTGCACTGAGTAATGCTGGTTTTTGTTGAAACCGGCTTTCTTTAAAGAAGGAAAACCAATTAATTTCCCCAGGGACTTTCTGCACCTCTGGGAATCAGCCCTCAATGCACCCCTGAAAGGCAGTTACAGTAACAGTCTGAATTAGTGGTGCACAGATAGGTCTATATTCTAAGAGACCTGCAACTCATTGACCAACAGTAATATCTGGGACTCATGAGTGACTGATGCTGGACTCAGTCTGGAGGGTTTAATCACCCGTGCAGACACATGGCCCGTTTTCATCTCCTTCCCCTCTATTGCAGCATGTGGGACATACTTAGAACCTTCTCTTAAATGCGGGCACAGATTGGGTTTCTGGCTAGATCGCTTTTAATAGAATAATAGTAGGATGCTTCATTAGGCTCAGTCATTAACTGCAACCCTGCAACCCTGCTCCAGCCCAGTTTTGCTTCCGTACAGCTGCTCCAAAAGTGCTAGTCAGATGCCTGTCACTGGGCATTCCTCCTGCCTGTCCAATGTGCTGCTCTCCTGTGCCAGAGGTAGGTTTATTTTGCTGTCTGTCTGCTTTCGTTTCTTTATTGATGCGCTGCTGAGCTTCTCTTTTCCTTGGGGCTCTTGCCTGTGGTCCTGGAGTGACCCACTGTTTTGGGGAGGCTGCAGCACCCGCTCCAAATCCCACTTAGGGTCCTCATTGAAAGTTTTGAGGTCATAAAAATAATCCATGCTGGCCACTGTATTTAGGATCTCGGGCACGCTGTAGTCAAAAGACAGCAGTTCATCGGGCAGATTGAGGGACCGTATGTCGCTGGACGAGTCGTCACATGGGAAGCAGCAATCTTTGCTTTCGCTCTCGCTGGACGTGAGGGTGCGGCTCAGGTTATCTCTGGAAACCTCTGAGTCCGAGTTAGCTGGAGAGCAATCAAACAGCTTCATGGCATCTTCCAACAAAACGTTCTCAGGCAGATCGAAGGGCTCCTCTGTGTCCAGCGCTTCGCTGTCTTCAGCTACGAGGCTGTCCTGCAGAGGACATGAAGCTGCCTCCGCCATCACCTGTGCATTTGCAACACTGGGACTGGAAAGAAAGTTTTGATCTTCGATGCAAATGTCTGGGATCTGTGTATTCACTAGGAGGTTCTGGCTCATGTCATTTTCTTTGAGTTTTTCCCCTTTCACCTGGAAACTATCAAACCCTTGAAACTCTGGGTTGTGGGGACTTGGCCTACCCTTAAGGTGGCAATAGGTGCTTATCTGGAGGCTCTGCTCATTCTGGCTGAGTCCAGGCAGCGATACGAGGAGCTGGGGCAGTTTGTTGTCATTGTTCTGACCATCTTCCTGCGGCTGAGGCATCTCAAGAAACTGAGAAACGTGAGGTGCGTTAGGGACCAAATTACCTTGTTCTGTCTCACTGGCGGGGCTCTCCTGATTGAAATAAGGCATGATGTATTGGGGGTTGCTTGGGACTGGGTGGTAAGGTGGGTAGGGGACTGTTTGGACAGGACTCTTGAGGTATCCGTGGGTGTCCAGAAGGTAAGCGCTTGGTGAACTTGATCCACCCGTGAGTTTATAAACTGACGGTTGCACGAAATTGGTCATTGCCCATTCTATGCGATATATCCGGGGATCGAAAAAGCACCCACAAGGTGCCATCTGGAAACCTGGGCAACGGAGATAAAAACATCATTCGTGGGGACCCCAGAGCTGACGAGTAAATAAATCCTCTGGGAGCGCGTGACTCATCCCCAGCCAAGACCCGCCAAAGGCCAGATCCTCAGCTGGTGTAAATTGGTGGTGTAGTTCCGGTGACTTCAATGGGGCTGAGCCACTGTACACCAGCTAAGGGTCCAGCACAAAGGATCAAGGTTCTGCTGTGGCCCAGGTAGGAGCGTAAGTTACACATCTGGGTACACATCTGGTCCGAAACCGGTGCAAGTGGAAAAATAGCGTCACTTGCACCGAACTGGGATTTGGGGCAAATGCAGTCTGGAGTCAGAGGGTGCAGGTTCCATGGAATATGAAGGTCTAAGTGAACAGTGTAAGTTACATGTTTGGTGTAAACTGATCACAATGCAGGTGCTGTTGACATCACAGGGTGTGTCTAGTCTACCGGCCCAACCCTGTAGTGTAGACACAGCCTACACTGCTAGATTGGGATTTTCCATGGGTGTTGGAACACCCCCACCCTGAATGATGGTAGCTTTCCTCCATCGAAGTAGCTGCATCTCCACTGGGGGTTAGGTCGGCACTGCGATGTTCATTAGGGATATATTTTTTCACACTCTGACTGATATAGAATCATAGAATCTCAGGGTTGGAAGGGACCTCAGGAGGTCATCTAGTCTAACCCCCTGTTCAAAGCAGGACCAATCTCCAGACAAAATTTTACCCCAGATCCCTAAATGGCCCCCGGGAGGATTGAACTCACAACCCTGGGTTTAGCAGGCCAATGCTAAACCATTGAGCTATTCCTCTCCCAAAGCTGTTGTGACTTAACTTTTCCATGTTGACTAAGTTGCAGTGTAGCTTGCACTGATTTACCATTTAGATGGTGTGTGTGCGAAACGAGGGACGCTTACACGCCAGGGAGGGAGTATAAGGAAGAGCATCCGACAGGAGAGTGGAAGGGAAAGCAGACCTTCTCCCCGGATGCCAGGCAGCTGACTGCCTAGCACCCTTTACAGATAAGCATCTTATCTTTTACAGATGAGATTTGCAAAGGGCGTTAGGGGCCTGTCATGGAATGTCCACACCAGCCCCTGAAGGGGTTAAGATGGCTAAATGGGCCAATTAACTGCCTAGGCGGCACCTGCAGGGAGCCATGAGGACTAATTGAAAGCTGAAGCTCACCTGAGCAGAACAGCCAGGGCTTGTATAAAGTCAGACAGCTGGAGGCTGAATGGGGCTATAGGGAGGAGGTTTGCAGTCATTCCCCCTGAGCCTAGGGAGAGAAGGGAGCTAGGCTTGTAGGGAAGGACATGCCTGGAGGAGGGTGGAGAGAGAGATGGATAGAGGCAACATAGGAAGCAGTCCAGGGAAACCACAGCAAGGTGTGGGACTGTACAGACCTTAGCGGCTGGGTGTAGGGTCCCCAGGCTGGAACCCAGAGAAAAGGGCGGGCCTGGGTTCCCCTACCAGCCAGTGGGGAAGTGGCACCATTGAGGCAGTGAACTGGAAGATTGCCTGGGACAGAGAGACATTGGCAAGCACCTGCAGAAAGGGAGAACCAAGCCACCAAGAGGGAGCAGTCGAGTCCTGAGAGAGAGTCGGAGTGAGCATCTGCAGGAAGAGGCATCAGATGGGCAGAGTTAATCCTCCTCTATGGCCAAAAGGAGGTGCTCCAGTGGTGAGTAGCGCATCACTGAACAGTGCCCAAGTCTTACGAAAATTCCAGTCTTCTTAATTCTTATGTCTTTAAATCTTGTGTGTCCTAAACATACCTGCAGGAGGTGCAGTGAAAACGTCTTTCTCTTGACTTGGGGGATGGTACAGGTTGGATGGTCCTGAAATAGCAACACAGAAAAGTCACAAGGCCCTGTTATGAAACGATGCTTTATTTGATGAACATTTTGAAAGGGTGTAACATTATTAACTTCAAAGGATTAAAGAAAATTGGAAGAATGAAAAGGAGAGAACCCAGCAGTATATTTCCTAAAGAGAATACCCAGGACTCATGAATCTGAGGGGGAGAATTTAAAAGAGGACTAGGCAGCAGAAAAGAGCATTAGTTCTCTTACCTACTGATGCAGGGTTGTCTGGGAGGACAAAGGTTTGAAGTGGCCGGTTTGACTGGTTCTCCGATTGATCTAAGGGTCTGGGACCATAGGCATCATGTTGCTGGTAGAAAGGTTTTGGTTGCTGCATAATTGGTGTGTCAGTCTGAAGGACAGTCAGGTTACACAACTGATCTTTGGGTGTATCTAGGAGAATTGGCTCCAGTGTTACCGTGGCTGAGAAGTTCTGTTTTGATGGTTACTCAGGAAAGAATTCCAGGTAACAACTGAGGTTCTAAGTCCCCTAAAAGTGCTGAGCTAGGTTACTCCAAAGGTAATGACTATCTGAGTTTTATGGTAGGAATTTAAAAAAAAAAACAAGCAGTAAAAGTTTGATCCTGGGATTGCCTTGTCTGGGGAGAATGGGTGGTGTTGCCATGGGATGTTTCAACAAGGGTTGGTTAAAGTGTGACCTACAGAATATGGAGTTCTTGCAAGATGAGAACTGGTGCCTCATCTTTAATGTGGCGCATGCAAAGCGCCATCTCTTGCAGCTCAGCATAAAATGAATGTGTTGCTCCTTTATTTAATTAATCCTTCAACACCTCAGCTAGTTCATCAGGTAAATCTCAGCTCCATTTTCTCTCCCAGGCTCATCTGCATATGCACTCCCCCATGCACTCTCTAGCTTCTAGCTTCTGTCTCAGCTGTATCTGGCACAAACTTGCATTTTCCCATGGAACTTTCCCCAAGTGCACGTTTCCAGAAAGTGCAGGACATCAAAGGGGTTGGTAGGCGCTAACGATCCTCCATGCTCACCGAGAGCTCATCTCCAGGGGTGGGATAGTAACCCATGTAGATCGCCCCTGCCCTGGGAAGGAGCAGAGGCCAAAATGGGCTTAAGCTGCCTCTGAACGAATGCTCTGTAGCTGCCATCTTAGCTCCTTTGCTTTGCCCAAGGCAGCAGGCAAGAGCTTCCTTCCTGGTTGAGGCCACTCAGCGAAGTGGGCAGTGAGATCAGTGGCCCTGACGCTGAATACCAGGGGTGTGGTTCTCTGTTCACGTACTCCGATGTACTCACTGCAGTCCATGGCGTTGTCCTCTTGTGAGTAGATGGAGAAACCCCTCCCCCCTACGAGTGCTTAGCGTTGCTCTGTCTGAGGTCCAGCAGGCAGGTGGCTCTGCTGTGTTGAGCTGGGAGCTTCCCCACATCCCAGGCCCTCCGGGAAACCTGGCTCACGCCAATATCCCACAGGCCTGTGACATCACAAGGGCTCTGCGTATTCTACAGATAGAACTGAAGGACTGCGGGGAGGATCCTTGCAAGGCTGGGAGATGGTGGCGTGACTGGCCAGGGTGAGAGGAGATGTTGGCATAGGAGGAGGACGTAATATTACCTTTGTCTTCAGGGGGTTTTTATGGTGGTGTCTCACACACTATACAACAAGACCTTCTAACAGCAGTTCCAGCTTCCTGTGTATTTTCCACTGATAATCACTCTTATGAACTCTAAGGAGTCCGGTGGCACCTTGAAGACTAACAGATTTATTTGGGCATAAGCTTTCGTGGGTAAAACACCTCACTTCTTCAGATGGAAAGTGGTTTTAGATACGTTGGACAAGTCTGATACAGGTGGTTGGCTGGGAGGAGGAATGAGGATGATGTGTACAGTTCAGAGTGCTTTGATAAAGGGGCCAGTGCATGGCACCACTATAGTCAGAGAATAATGGTTGGAGTTTCATTTCTCTGGCATCCAATGGAGGCAAGTCCAAGGAAATCTCTGACTGTGATAAGAGGTTTGGAAAATCAAAGCCTCTACCTAGAGAGTGACATTAGCTAAAAACAAAGGCGTGAAATGAGGGAGGCGAGCGTCTGTCAGATCTGCCCATCCTTCCCTGGCAAGAAGGCTAGCTTCTAGCAAAATCAGGGAATCAAAACTTAAGGGGGAGAAATTAAAAAGCACATTCTCACAAGTTGCACTTTTCCCCAAGGTTTGCAGACCACATAAGTATATCCATCAGCTACACCTGGTCACCTCACATAAATTCATCTTGCTAACTGACTTAAACACTGCAAGGGATTTTGCAAATTCGAGTGTTAAGGATAGATTTACAGCTCCCATTTGCCTTCTTTACAAATGGTTTTTAAATATGCAAGAGGAATATTAAAATAATTCACTGAATGCACATTGGCTTTGTAGTTTAGGCAGCTGCTATTAATTGTTGTTAATACATGGCTCTTATCGTGCTTTTTTATCAAGATCTCAGTGTTTTATAAAGGAGGGTCTGAATCATCATCTCATTTTACAGATGAAGAAATTGAGGCCCAGAGATGGGGAAGTGCTACAAATGGATCTTTTGCATTTCATTATTAATTCTAAATTTGTGGTTTTTCATGACTTTTTTGGGGTGAAATTTCCAAACACAAATTAAACCTTTGAGTGACCTCAATTTCACTGCAAAAAAAGAAATGAACAAAAAGAGAAACCAGGGATTTCACCTGTTTTGTTTCCAAATCAAGTACTTCTGCACATTTTCCCCCCCTCAAAACAAAAGATCTGGGGACGTGGAATCAGGTGAAATGAGACTGTGAACAATTTTGCAAAATAATTAGTTAAAATCATATCTGCAGTTTCACCCCACTCTGAAAATAACACTATATTTACAACACATTGGACTACCAAGATTATCCTCTCCTATTCGGGAGATGCCAGCCCTGGATCTGTTGTTACAGCTGAGTTGAATTTTGCATTTAAAGCAGAGATTTGTGTTCTTTGGATGAAAAACACCCTGTATCCTCAAAGTTGCAACACTTACTCTGAGTGCCAAATGCATTTACAAATCCCCTTCATTAGTTTGAGTTAAAAATAACTTTTAAATTTAGTACCTTTTTTTTTGTCCCAAACCACCTCAGCTCTGTTATTGTCTATTCATTCAAAAATTGGCAGAGAAGTGATGCTTGTGCAATAGGTAGATTTTGAAAATATTTTTTAGGATTAACAGTAATTTGTTCCTGTTCTTCATAATTGAAAGTTTCTCCTTTAGCAGAGGCTGAATACAAAAAAGGTCTATTGTGGAGAATTCCATGAAGAATCACCCTATTTCAAAATAGCCACCATCTCCCATTGTCAATAGTTAAAGACAGCCACTCTGTGCATGAGTTTGGGCATCTGTTAAATGGGTGGAATTAGATGTACCTTCCTCACAAGGGTGGTGAGGAGGTGTCATTAACTATCTGCCAAGTGCTTTGATGGCCTTGAATAGCCATGCCCCCTACTGTATGGGATGAGAACTACTCAGCTGTGTGTCATAGGCCCCCTGCTGCTAATGTGGATTCTCCTTTAGCTGGTGCAGCAGGGTCTTTACTTTTGGAGCAGGAGGGCCTGAGTTCTGTCCCTGACTGGCCCACTGCCTGCAGTGCAGGGTAACCCCTAGAGAACTGCTAAGTGGCCTGCATCTTGCATGGCACTCTCACGTTTGGCAATGCCACCTGCAGCCCAGATGGGGGAGAGAGACACCCCCATAGGAAAAGTCTCTGCCACTGGCCTCTAGGGGAAGGTGCCCTTGCTCCCCCACAATCTCCCCCACACTGGTCTCCCCACTTCTCTCTGCCCTGCACCTCCCACATGGGCTGGGCTCTTTGCTCAACACAGCTGTGCTTCCTGCTGAGATGACTGCTTCTCCTCCTTGCTCCTTCCCTTGCTGGCCACCTTGTGACTTTGCCATGGGCTCTTCTCCAGCCCCCTCTGGGTCTGTCGCTGGAGGAGAGGGCTGAGGGCATGCTGGGCACTGACCAGCTGACCTGGAAGATGGCCGGGGCTGGTTGCCAGGCCTAAGTGTGGTCCGGCTGGGTTAAGTACCTGGGTATGGGGCCCCAGGCCACTGCTGCAGCTTATGGGGGGTGGTTCCTGGCTGCTGTGGGCTCTGGCTCCATAGACCGGCTGGACCAGGAGGCCTGAGTGGGAAGAGGGGAGGTGCAGCCAGACCCTCCTGGAGCAGAGGGCCCTGTGTGGCCCCTGGATCTCCCTGCCCTGGGGGTAGTGGGTGCTGCTTGTATGTGGGGAGAGGCCCCTATGGCCTGACCTCTCTGTTGGGAGCCCCCTGATGGGGAAGACACATTCCTACCACTTATGCAGGGCCCTGAGGTCTCCCCAGTCCTATAAGGACCCATACAGGAGTGTGGGGCATCGAGACCGCCCGTGCCCCATAGGGAACCCTGCCTGTGTGAAGTTAGAGAGCGGTAGGGCAGGCAGGAGGAAGGTCCCGAGCACACCAAAAGGAGAGCGGCCGCAGCAAGCTGGGGTGTCCCTCAGTCCGGGAGGAGCGAGCACTCCCGACCAACTGGAGGCTGGTGGTCGGCCACCCATTATTCCACTAAAGGGCTCTTGTGTGGGCAACCCTCGCAATCAACTTGCCAAGCACAGAGTACGTCTCTACTGGGTGGGCAAGGCTCCGTACCAAGTGCCTCATTCCAGCCGCGACTGCAGGGGGATGTAATAACTGTGCTGTACTGTAGCCCACCAGGCAGTTGTTGGACCTGAGTGGCAATTCTGAACTACAGTATTGAGTACCATGTTCTCCAGCCAGTGACACTGAGAACAATGACTGGATGGGTCAGCAGAGTAGGTGAGAGGAGAATATGGCCCTATGAGGGTACCTATTACTAACCTGTTTCTCAAAGTGTGGGGTGTGCTCCCTTCTGAGGCACCAAGGACTAGCCAGGGGCATTTGGACAGACCTCTAAATTGTTCTTCAGAGTCTTTGCTTTCATTTTCTCTTCAAAAAAGGTAGTTTCTAGCTGTTATGGTTGCAAAGAAAACCTTTTAAAACATGATCTGAGTTTAACCAAGTAAAATTATCTGGTAAAGAGCCGTGATTATCCAGACACATGGATCAAATTCTTTCATATACTAGTTTTCCAAATGTATCAAGTAGATCGGTAATTAGAACAAATTTACTTGGATAAAACTGGATTACTGTTGTGTCCGAAAAGTTCAGAACACTGGATAACTATTTTTAGAGCTTTTACTTTCTGATCAGAGGCCTACGTCTGCCTGAATTTGCAGAGAGCCTGAAACAAGCCATCTGATGTGGGACTTACCCCAGTCATTTCAGTGGATGCCATCTTAGATGCCAATGATAATACTTTCAATGACAATCCTGACTATTTCACTACTCATTGATGCATGAAAGAAAAGATTGGAAGGATCATGTTAGGAGGAGCTAAACCCTGGGCTGGCCTTCAACACTGCATGGTGGGGGCACAATTTGTTTTGTTTTCCTGCCAGGAAAGCCCATATTTTTTGGGAAACATATTAAACTACAGTAAGTCCACAAGCAGCCACTGTGGCAAAGCACCACTGTACGTCTCCTTTCTGTAACGGACAGGTTGTGCCCAGGCATTTTGTGTTGCTCTTGCAGCTGTGGTGGGTCCTTCTGAGTAATTTCTTCTCTTCCTGCTGACGTGTGAGCTCCGAGCTCCCCTGGAGGTCTAGGTAGAGAGGGGAGACCTTTTGACATGTTCTGCTGGGGGACCAGTCCATTGTGCTGAGAAGTGGCCCCAGTCACATGGGTGGTTTGGAGTAAAGCCCAGAAAGTGGGGGGATTCTGAGCCAATTCGGGGAGGAAGAGGGGAGTTTTAGCAGCAGATATCACAATTAAAATTGGAAAAGGTACAGAGAAGGGCAACAAAAATGATTAGGGGGATAGAACAGCTTCCGTATGAGGAGAGATTAAAAAGGACTGGAAAAGAGACAAGTTAAGAGATATGACTGAGGTCTATAGAATCATGAGTGGTGTGGAGAAAGTGAATGGGGAAGTGTTAGTTACTCCTTCACATAACACAAGAACTAGTGATCACCCAAAGATATTAATAGGCAGCTGGTTTAAAACAAACAACAGGAAGTATTTCTTCAGACAACACACAGTTAACCTGTGGAACTCCTTGCTGGGGGATGTCGTGAAGGCCAAAAGTATAACTGGGTTCAGAAAAGAATTGGATCAGTTCATGGAGGATAGGTCCATCAATGGGGATTAGCTAAGATGGTCAGGATGACCCTCTGACTGCCAGAAGTTAGGAGTGGGTGACAGGATGGATCACTTGATAAATTGTGCTGTTTTGTTCATTCCCTCTGAAGTACCTGGCGCTGGCCTCTGCCAGAAGACAGGATACTTTTGAATCCCTTTGAGCCCCACCACTTGCTCTCCAGGATGGCTCATTTGAACAAACAGCCTCCAGCCAAATCACTGTTTTCCACCTGGTAAAGAGTCTTGTCTGCTTCCTTCCAGCAATGTCATGACTAAACCTGGCTGAGTCCAAAGCTTTCACACATGTGCTCTTGGCACTGGCCTTTTAAAAACAATCCAATTTGAGGAGTCTAAACAAATAGCTGTTGCTTAGTACTGCTTGGCATGACATTAGGCTGGGATGGTTTCCTATGGACCTCAGGCATAAGTGTCATGTGACGAGATTAGGATTTTACTGCCCTGGGGCCTACAATAACTAATTTTGGAACAATTGGCTTGTAATGACATATGTGAGTTTGATGACATTTCTGTAAGTGTCACAGGAAGTTTGAAGTCCCAACTTTCTGGTGTTGGAGGAACTGGAATGTTGTTAGCATTAGTCGATGGAGACAGCGGTTCAAAGGGTTAAAACCCTGCCGTTTACATTGCTGGAGGGTTTACTGGGTAAGGACAGGAAGGAGAACTAGCATTATTTGCAAGAGAGCAGTGTAAGGAGTGTGAGTGAGTGTGTGTGTGTGTGTGTGTGCGTGTGAAAAAGCCACTGTCCTGGATGCACTCCAAGTGCTCAGCTGTGTGCCACAGTTCCCTACACTGGCAGAGAGTCCCTTTCAGTTCAGTTGGTAGAGGCCTGTGCTTTTTGGGAATAGGAGGATGGCAGTTGCATGCAGTAGCCACAGTGTATGGCTAGGGTGACCAGATGTCCCAATTTTTATAGCGACAGTCCTGATTTTTGGGTCTCTTTCTTATACAGACTCCTACTACCCCCCACCCCCATCCCGATTTTTCACATTTGCTGTCTGGTCAGCCTATATGTGGCCTAATGGTGGTCATGAGTTTGATCCAGCCTGACGGTGCTGTGCTTGGCTGTCATATTAACACCCTCTCGCAAAGCCTCCTAGAATATAACCTGGAGTATTTTCTTTTTAAAACAACCCTTTTTGCGCAATATTGTCCATCAAGGACTAGACACCCAGAGCCTGCTTCTCCGTTGCCCCGTGCCTTACGCAATAGGTTACACCAGTGCAAAGTGGTGGTGAAAGGCTGCCATTCTGATTGGTAGCTGTTCGCACCCCACTTTGCACTGGTGTAAACGACTGCACCTGGTGCAGAGCAGTGGAGAATCAGGTCCACAGTCAGTGTGCGGGCGCAGACAACGCGACGCTTCGAGGACAGCCGCAGCCATTGGGTTGGGATTCTGGTGGGGTAGGTATTCTAAGAACCCTTGTTAAGCATCCCCTGCCCTGCTCCAGTTGGAACTGGATTTTGACACGCTGGCTGGTTCCAGTCCATAGGCTTCATTTAGCTGCACCACACACATGGACGCAGTGCCTAGCCAAGTATCCATGACACAGTCTCAGCCATGACAGTATTTTCATGCAACCAACCATTGAGTCTCTAATAGGATCCTTTCCTCCCTGTATCGTTTCTCTGTCTCTCTGGACCCTTGTGATTGTATTGTTAACCTGAACGTGTGCAAACCATTCTTCCTGCTGAGAGTGGTTCTTGCTGTGCATCCCTCCGTGCTGTCAGGCTTCCCCTGTCAGCCTCTAATTGCTGCTGATGTTGCTGGCTTGCTTCGGGAAGGTGAATTCTCATGGTGTAACTTCCCCAACTGGCTCAGCATTTTGCGGCTCAAGAGCAGGCACACATCTGCAGATAGTTTTCCTGCACCTTGTCACTGGGTGACATGGAGATAATGCAGCAAGGGGAAAACTATTTTCCCACTGACCCAAGGAATGCACAAAGATTTTTGTGGCGGCTGTGTCAGAGAATTCTTGTTGTGCGATCCACAATGCTACAGGTTTGTCGTGCTGGGGAGGGAGCACAAATTTCACCCCATCGAAGGCTGCATTGGGCAACTTGCTAAGAGCCTAAGGGGTTGCACCAAATGTCAACTCTCCTCCAGTACAAAGATCCTTCCACCTTGAAGTAGACTGGCCGCATTGCATGCCGGGATCTATGTATGGTCCTGGTTCTCTGTCTGTTTGCACTAGTGCAAAGCAGAAATAACTCCAGAGAAGTCCGTGGCGTTCAGACCCATGTGAGATCAGAACCCAGCCAGTCATGTAGCAGGCCCACTGTCCCTGCAAGCTGCTGTGCCATATTAAGGGGGATGGTGTCCATAAGCCACATGGTAGAACTTTACGGACAACCTTTTGCCAGCCACAAGCTATGGTGGACTTTGCATTTGTAGAACTGCTTTCCACCATTGATCTCAAGGCAGGTATATGTGATTTCTATTGCACTGAGAAATCTAGGCAGCTGGTGGTTCAGGCCTGACTGTGAAATAGTGAGGGTTGGGAACAGAACCTACGAACCTTATACTTACTCCCCTGATCTAATCACTAGACCGTGCTGCTTGCCTGTATACATACACTTACGGCAGGTCTACCCTACTGCTTAAGTCGATCTAACTTACCTCACTCAGGGGGACGGTGTGTGAAAAAGCCCCCTCCCAAGCAACACAAGTTTTGTGCTGTCCACACTGGTGCAGACGCTCCCCTGCTGACATAACTTCTATTTCTTGCCGAGGTGCAGTATTTATGCCAGTGGGAGAGTGCTCTCCTGTCAGCACAGCACGTCATCACCAGATGTGCTGCAGCGGTGCAGCCGTGCCGATGTAGCACTAGAATGTGCCCTCATTTAATGCACTGATAAAACATGCATGCAGTGTCTTAGCCTGATTCTAAACTTGAGAACTGCAATCTAAAAAAACTAATTAGTTCGTTAATTATTTTTCAAGTCACTCGGTTAGCATATTTTCCCACTGCAGGAGATACTGCATCAGGGAAAGACGGGTTTCTTTTTGCCACCTTTTTCATTTTAGAAATAACACCCCCCCAACCCAAATTACATCCCCCAGCAGTCTGGATCTACTTGACCCCATCAGGTCCTGCTCTCTCCCACACGTCTTTCCTGCTTCCTGTGCAACTTTCTAGCTTCTGGATCTGTTCAAGAGTCTATTCTGGGAGCTTCCAAAGCTGCTTTCCAGCCACCAGGGAAACCAACTGATGCCACTAGTGATGGGAACACCAATCCGATGGGAGCCAGATTGAGATCCAGCAATGCATTTCACATAGACCATCAAACGGTAACTTCCAGTCACTGCTAATCGGGGCCATGTCTGAGTCTGTATCTCCTGAAGATGGAGCTATCCAGTTCCCTGCTACATATGTGCCAGTTCAACTGCCAGCAAATATGCTTCTCCATAGCACAGAAGCTAATGAAGATACTAATGCAGTCCTTTTCCTCCTCTGATTAGCTGCATTAACCCCTTCATTTCCTCAGGATGCCCAGTGAGGGACAGGGGTGAAGCTCTCAGAATGCCCTTCGGACGTACCTTTTGTTCCTATAACTTCGGACTGCCATTAACATACATAGAGAGACCTAGGCATCCCCTAGTATTATTTCAGGTAGGAGCAACATACAACTGTTGAATTTGAAGGAGTTCTCTAATTCCCTCTATGTGGCTGGAAAGCTAATTTGCAGTGTAAGCCATTTCAAATGCAGGCAGTGCTGAAATGTCTTACCGGTTCCTAGCCACCCGAGTGATTCAGAGACATGTTCAAGGGATGTGTCAAATGGAAACACCTGCAACATGAAGAGAAAATTGCTACCAGAGGGAGCATGGTCCTAAGGGAGGCGAAAGGCCAAGTTAAAGGATGCCCAACTAGGAGAGGAGCAATTTCTCCTGTACTCTGAACATGGGAGGGGAGCGGCTGCAATGATGTCTGGAAAGAAGGGGAACAAAAGGTCTTGTGGTTTGGATGCAAAGCTCAGCTTGCGTGAGATTTGTGGTGGTTTTTTTTTTTAAAAAGGAAGAAACGGAGTTGAGGGTTTCCCCAGGATCTCCAGATCTGTGTGAACTTCAGTTTTAGGAGCTGTGAACCTCTTGAGCGATACTTGTAGGAGATTTCAAATTACCCCTCTGCTGTGTAATAGGGATGGAAGAAGCCTCCAGACCAAAGTAGTTTAGCACAAGCGGATGCCCCTGTATATACTATAGATTGTGGGCCCGATTTCCCCATTGTCCTGTATCTTGTTCAGTCAGTGCAAAGTTGGCATAAAACACTGCCCTGCTGATTTGCGAGCATTTTACGCAAGGTGCAGGGCAACAGACTATCAAGCCCCATGCGTGTCTATATTTTCATTCAAAACTCTCCTCTCCCCTTCTCTCTGCTCCCTTCCTCACAGGCTCCCCTGAACTAAATGCAAACCATGAACATGTGACTCTGAGTTCAAGTCTGGAGCCTACATTAGTTAGTAGGTAAAACAAGTTTGCCTGGCCTCTACCCCAAAGCTACGGCATGTTAGGGTAGCAATGGAGGGGGATATAGGCTGATTCCACTTCCCCCTCTAAAGGCAGGGGTCCCTCTGAAGATGCAGACCCCACTCTTCCAGGGGAGCCCCTGAAGTTTCACTGAAGTAGACGGACTCAGAAGGCTGGTTCTGCAGGAGAAAGCTCTTGCAGGCCTACAAATATCTTAGTAGTCAGCAGTGAGTCAGGAAGAACTTTCTCCTCTGGACAAGCCCAGGGAAACAGACGCTGGGATAAGTGGGATCATCTCATTATGGTTCTTGAAGAGCTGATCCAGCAAACACCTACTCATCCATGGAATCCTTTGAACTCGCACACAATGGGCCTGCACGCGTAAGGATTTGCAGGCTCGGTGCTTTTGTAGTGCTCGAAGTGAGCTGGATCTGAAACTCAGGACTGGGGCCAGTCGGGCTCTGACAGCAGGACTGTCGCAAATGGCCAGTGATCTTGAGTGCTTGACTGCACACATCTTAAGGGGTCCCCAGTCAGGGCACCCAAAATCCAATGCACCCACAGGCAGTGGACTGATTATTGTCCCCATATTGCAGATGGGAATCCAAGGCCCAGAGAGGAAGTGACTTGACCCCAGTTCTGCAGAAGCTCAGTCCACTGCCTTTTAACAACAACCCAATTGCAACATTTGCATCTTGTAAATATTACTACAGAAATCCTGCCTCTGTCCAGCCCTGCCTATTCTCTGCCTGTGGCACGTGTCTAGGCTCCTGTGGGCTGTCATACGTTGGCCACTGGGTTTAGCGTGTAGGTGCTGGATGGCGGAGGTGGCCTGAGATATATATATAGAAGATCAAACTAGATGATTTGGTGGCCCCTTGTGGCCTTACATAGCAGTTACCGGCTCCATGTCATGTCAGCGTGGAGGACTGGATTAGTTCTGTGGCTAGAAATCTTTGGCCTCTAGTCTTGTCATGCCAATCAGCACATTTACACAACCCTTTATTCTGCATTGGCTTCTGTGGACCAGAAAGGCGCATGCAACCCTGCCAGAGCCCATGCGCTTTGGGGAGTGAGAGTCTTGCAAAGGTCAGAGCCTTTTAAGTTGATCATCCTTGTGCAGGGTTCCCTCCTGTTGGAGTTGTATTTAAAGGGATTTAAGGGCAGATTTAAAAAGGTATTCGGGCACCTACAGGTGCAGAAAGATACGTAGTGGGATTTTAAAAAGCACCCAACTGGGTTAGGCACCTTGCTCCTATTGATTTCAACGGAAGTTAAGCACCTAACCTGCACACTTACAACTGTTATTTCTGTATCTGAGACTTCTGCTTCGGTAAGCTTTTACCAATGCACTCCTGATTTCTAAGACGAAAAGCTCCTCTCCATAGGCCGAGGTACCCTTATATCAATGTACCAAGGCATTTCATGGTTAAAAGCTGAAGGGCCCAGCCAGCAGAAAATACCTCCACCAGGCTCAACAGTTTAACGTAGGAGCCCCCTGTGTGTAAACCTTCGTCTCTAAGAGCCCTTGCAGATACATGAACAGAGCTGCAACATATCCAAGCTGGCTGCATATTAACCAAACAGTGCAAAGCTGAGTCTGCCATAGCTTCTCTCCCCTGCCATAGCAGTTTTGCTGTATTATACAATATCTGCACAGGTGCAGGTTCAGCAGCATTTTTATGAACTCATTGCCTTTGAGGCAGGTGACAAATTGACTCTTAATATTAAATACTAGGAAATTTATTTAAAAAGGGGAAAGGGAAACCCCCTATTAAATGGCTCACCTTTGATTCATGTCATTAACTTTTCATGCTGCCTCACCTTTTCTTGCCCAAGCTGCTTTTATGCAAGATTTATGATGTGCCTGTGCAATGCTTGAAGCGTATTGTGTTTTTCCGCTCCCATGACCAACTACAATCTAGTCACCATGGACAATGATTTACATTTCATTTCCTTGCCTGAAAAGGATATGGAAATATGCCCGCTCATGAGCTGCTGGAAGACCCTAGAGAACAGGGAAATAGTTTATTTAGACAACTCTACAGGTGAACAGAGGGTCATAATTTCAAAAGTGCTAAGTACCCCCAACTCCAATTTAAGTCACTGGGAGCTGCAAGTGCTCAGCCTCTCTGGAGAAAAAGACTCACCACTGTTCAACATCTGCATGCGGATGCTATGGGCCTGATTCTCTACTTGCTTGCATATGTTATTTGTCTGCGCAAAGTGAGTGGAAAAACTCCAGACTTCTGAATTTGGAGCATTTTCACTCTAGCTTTGCACAGGTGTAGCCTATGACATATGAAAGACAATGGAAATATCAGGTCCACTGTTTCATTCACAGACTTACTCAAGGTAAGAAGTGACAAGACTGGTGTGGAGCTAGCCAAGGTATTGTGCAACTGTTTTACGGTGTTGAGTCTTGGGGTGGGATTTTTCAAAAGCACTGAGGAGCCCGAGTCTTGAAAGTTATTAGGACTTAAGTGACTTTGGGACCCTAAATGCTTTTGAAAATCCAACTTTTTATCTTAACAGGGCACAGGAACATCATTAAAACCCAACGCTTGTTGTCCGTTTTAGGTATTCCCCTCTCTGCAGTGAAGAGTGGAATTCCTAAATGTAAATTCTCTGTCCAAATATCTTTTCTGTACAGTGATTAAATATGTACTAAGGGTAATCCTGTTCAGCTGTAGTTCTACTTGGAAAAGGGGCATGTGAACACCCTTCTAAAAGTAACTCTGGAAAGGCAGAGGAACCCAGAGGAGTTAACACCACGTGTGAGAAGGAACTGCATCTACATTTGTCGCTCTATTCGTTGCCATTTCTGCATCAGTATGGCACATGGCTTGTATGGACGAGGGACTGGAACTGCACCCTCCTTTCCCACTATAATCCAATCACTGCAAGTGAGCCAGCATCACAACACTGATTCAAGAGTGTTTGCTGACTCCTGGTATATAGACATCAATGTGAGACTCCTACCTCACTTGGAAGGGATGTAGGTAAAAGTGGTACCCTCTGAATTGACAGATCTGCTCTAGATATGTATTTAGGGTCATATGTGGCAAACTGACTGGCTCAAATCAATTTCTATGGCTTTTACTCATGGTGGACCTGCAGATCCAATGACAGATATGGGAGAATGAGCTTGATTTTTGTTCTTGCCAACACATCTTTGACAGATCTGTTCAAATCCCAAGTGCAGAATCTTTACTGCTGTACACCAAGTGCAGTTGGGAGAGTTATTTGTATCAGGCTAGGAGTTTGTGCAGGGGGAGGGATAACTCAGTGGTTTGAGCATTGGCCTTCTAAACCCAGGGTTGTGAGCTAAACCCTTGAGGGGGCCACTTAGGGATCTGGGGTAAAATCAGTACTTGGCCCTGCTAGTGAAGGCAGGGGACTGGACTCCATGACCTTTCAAGGTCCCTTCCAGCTCTAGGAGATATCTCCATTAATTTATCTATTGAAATGTGTCAAAATAATATACATCTGAATAAAACCTGGTGAGACTAAGGAGAAGGCTCTCCTGGGAGACCATGCAGGGTTATTTAATGGCTTGTATTAATCCAGCTGCCACTCAGACAAAAAACAAACCCTTCAACCAGTACACAATTGCTTTCTTTTTCAGTAAATGTAAATTGCCTCAGCAACCAGGTGTCCAACATCAATGTGAAAAAAACTCTTCCCCTGACTGAACACCTAGAGGAGCTGAGGAAATTTAAATTCTTATTGTGAAAAAGAAAGCACTTGTGAAATGGTTGAAGGAGGGTGTGTGTCTGTCTGCCTATCTCTCTCTCACAGCTAGACCAAGCAAGGTTGCACTGATGCTAGTGCCCACACCATCAAGCTCTTTATCAACCTTTGCTACAGCAGCACCTACACAAGAGAGGTACAATGTGCACATGTGAAAGGAAGTTCATGTGGTAAATTGAGGCAAGCCACTGACCAACGAGCACTTTATTTTTTTGTACCAAAGGCGATGAGAAGGCTTTGGAGAAAATGTAAAAGTTACACAGAGATGATGGTCCAGTGGTTATGGCATTAGCTTTGGGCCTGAGAGGTCCAGGTCCCTGCTCTGCAATGGACTTCCTGTGACAACCTGTGCAAGCCACTTGGCATCTCTGCCTCGGTTTCCCCACCTCTACAATGGAAATGAAAAAACCTACCCACCCTCCTGAGGGCTGAGCACATTTAAGATTGTGAGGTTCTCAGAAACTATGGGTAATGAGAACCACAGAAGTATTGTAGCTAGAGAGATCCTTAGATAGAAGATGGGCAGCTTTCTCAGCCAGAACAAGCTGAGTTGTGACACTTGTCCAGTTATCAGATTGTGTAATGACAAACTAACTAGACATTAAAAAAAACATAAAATTTTATTTAATTTCCAGCAGCCAGAGACAGATAATCCATGTCTCACCAAATACCACTCTATTGCCTTCTCTCGCTGTGCCTGCTTAAGGACTCTTCCAATCAGTCCTATCGGTAAGAATTTGCCTTGTGTTTAGGCAGGAAGGTAAAGTTTGTAGGTACAGGCCCCAAAAGCATCTCACTGCAACAAAACAGATTTGTATTCAAATATATTCAGATTCGGACAATACCGCAGACTGACAGTCATGCAACGCACACTCTATGGCATGCTGTGCTCTCTTTGCAGTAGGGACTAGGGGGTAGATTTTCAATTTTAGGTGCCTAACTCCCACTGACATTCAGATGCCTTATTCTCACAAAGTTGAATTTGTGTCTTGAAACTCCCCATTCCACCTCTCCTTCTGCTTACGCTGAACTTGACACAGTGCTCATATGTTAATGACTGGATCCCTCAGTTGGTGTAACATGACACAGCTGGTGTAAATCTGTGTAATCCCATTGACTTCAATGGAATTGAGGATCTGTCCCATCAATACTACAGAACTCAAAAATATATTTAAGTACTAGAAGTTCACATTAAGGAATATTATGATTTGTTGTCTTGTATATAAAATGTTTACAACCAAAATTCCTAAAACATCAATGTTTTATTAATGCAGTATCATTATTTTTCACAAGACATGTAGGCAGAGAAAGCCAGTAGAGTGAGCAACTATGTACCAACAGACTATAGACCTTCGGCATGAATATAAAGCTACCTGAATGCAGAGCACACTGTATACATTATAACCACACTTCTGGAAGCAGGATAGTATTTAATTCCTTTTTTTTACCTTGAAGGTGACAAGTATATTTTAAGTCTCCTTGCACTTTAATAAAATATAAAGTTTTAAATGTTTTCATACTTCCAGTGAACAGTATGGAACAGAGGAGCTAACTGGATACTGAAGTTGCAAGGCTCAGCTTGGAAAATGACATTAACAAAACTTGGCTGAAACATACAGAAGTTCTAGTAACTTGGTTGTAGGCAGCTGTTTCCAATACTAACAAAACGGACAAGGATTAGATCCCCCCCGCCACCCGAAAAAAGGACAAGGCTGCAGCCATATTCCTTTTGCTTCTTTTCTCTGTTTCCACAGGATGGAACATGGCAGCTGGCTACACTCTCAGAATGCCATTTCAGTTGGGGCTGAGAGTCTGCAGAGTCATTTTTTCAAGCATTGTCTGTAGACTTTTGGATGCAAGAAAAAAGTCTCCTGAAGTCTAACGTTAATTCTGAAAACCTGCAGTGGATTGGAGAGGGGAAAGTCCACCAACTCCACAAGCTGTGGAATTAGCTAGACTGGAAGCTCTTTGGGGCAGGAGTGGTCTTTTTGTTCTGTTTTGTACAGCACCTAGCACATGACTGGGGCTCCTAGGCGCTACTGCAAGACAGATAAATAATATACTGGGTACTGTGCAGTCACTAATCTTGGAAAAAAAAAATCACATTTTCCTCCTTGGTAACAGCCTTCAAATCATGGTCTGGGAAGCACACGAAGTGTCAATTCCTCTCGGTTTATATTAGCATCTAGGATAAGACTCATCACAATACAGGCATCTGTGAGCATGTACAAACAGGGAGAGGATAATATGGCAATACAAGGCTTAACTGAAAACCTACTGGAGTGAGGGCATTGTACCATTCTACTCAGTCTCTTACTGTGCTGGGGAAGTAGACACGATCCTAACCAACCCTACAGAATTCTCATATTGAGGTGGGGAGAGAAGGCAGGATAAAATATGAAGTTCCCATAATCTTTCCGTGCCAGTATGATTGTGCATCATCTGGTATTTGAATATTAGGTTGCAAGATGAAATCACTATGACCAACTGTCTATTTTATGACAATTGTTAGCCATTTACCTTATTTTAATCCAGTCGTCCACATTTTGGCTTGCCATTAAGGTCTCCAGATAGTCTCTCCCCATGTAGTATGGAGGCCGCTCATTGATTTTCTGAGGTAGGTACTCCAATAAGCCAGCTGGAATATACCTCACAATGCAAATACATATATTAAACGTCACTGAATTTTATTATTCTACAAAATACTACAGTAGAGGCAGAGACCCAGCAAGAAAAAGGTTTCTACCAAAGATGTTTGAGAGAGCATGTTACCTGCACAAAAATGACAGCCATTCCAGCATGAACTTCCTGGTTTTCTCCACCCCCTGGGTATCTGAACCCCAGTGTTCGAGGCCATAATTGGTGAAGTCTTTGAGAATATCAAATCTTTCATTGGAAGAGATGTCCCAGTGTCGCTGTTCTTTAACTTCAGTGAAAATCCAAGGTTTGATCAATGCCCCTCTGTGGTCAGACACGATTGGATCAGAAAGGAAAATGATTGTAATCAAAGACAGGGCTTTCCAACTATAAAACTGAAGTATAGCTACAGACTTGTACATGTGAGACATGGGAGGACTCGGGCCAGACAGCATTTGTGTTACTGAGTTCGCTCCCCGTGGGCACAGGAAGACTGCATTTCATTTTCTAGTTAAAGCCTCCTACAAACCCAGCTCTGGCAGAAGAATCTGACCACTAACAAGACAATCCAGCCTTTTCAGGGAATCTGCTGGTTTTCACCTTGACCAACCTTTAGGGCTCCATTCTGTCGTCTTGCATGATCAAGTCCCACTGATTTCCCTGGACGCTGCACCCCGGCAAGTGAGGGAATAACTGAGCCCCAACTATTGTGTTTTCTCATGTGCCCTATTTATTTATACTCCAGGAGCCTGCCTAGAGCCAAGACAGAACATGAAGTAATCATGTACCAGCATTTATTTAACTTCAGGGATAACAGGAGGTTTGGGTTTTTTTTTTTAATTGACTAATACATATATTACACACCTGAGGGATGAAAGACATTAGGAAGCCTGCTTCTAAATCACTTAAGTCTTAGAAAGTTCCACCCAGAGAGGTTGTGACTGAGCTAATGTCACACAGGAAGCAGATGCCAGAGAACTAGATTAATGTTTTATTCCCTACTCAGGTCTGTTCTTTAACCACAAGAGCCCATAGAAGTGAGAATCAGAGCAGAGCAAACATAAGGTTAATCATCAGGGTGACGCTAAGGCTGGGATCTGAGAAGTGAAATTGGAAGTAGCTTCTGAAGGGGTGACAGGGTCAATTCTCCAACAGATAAGATATAGGCCAGTGGGCCAAACTGATCAGGGATTAGACAAAAAGTTCCCCAGGCCCCAAAATCACTTGTGCTGTGCTGTCCAATGTCAGAACCAGTTTAATCTGTATTGCAATATCCAAAAGGGAGATTATCAAGGCTGGAGCTTTGGATCTAAACAGACTTGCGTTTTTTCAACCTGCTAGCTGATTAAGATTTATGCCAACCCTATGAGCAGCAGCTTCTATCTCAAAGATTAAACAGGAGTGTCACCCAAATCATGTGCTCAAAAGCCTGGTTTGGCTGCGAATCATTTGCAATACCATGCACTTCTGCTTACAGCTCCATCCAGTTTGAGACTTTCCAGCTCTCTCTAAGCTGATGGTGCCTCCTTTAAAGGCTACACCAGAAGTAGCAAATAGCGCTGTAGCTTTCAGCTCAAATGGGAGTCCTCTCTTATACCAGATACACTATAACAAGCCTCCAAGAACAGCCTTGTCAAGGAGGAAACCTTTGTTGTCACTGGCTCTTTTTTTTTTTTTTTAATTTCTGTTTCAATATAGCTCACAAACAAACAGTAAGTAGGAAAGGCAGCCATTTACCTTGCAATCATAATTCCTGAAACTCCAGTCTGCATGGCTCGATTAGCATCTTCGTAGGACAAGATATCTCCATTTCCTGCGTTTGGAGAGTGAGAGACGCCAGGAGGTTAGAGTGGCGCACAAGAGCAGGTCAAAATGAAATGGCCCAGGATGAAACTCAAAAGTGCCCCTATACTCTGAAAAGCGATCCTGTAAAATGGCATTAGGGTTCCATGTTTGTTCTCTCACAGGTACTACAGATCAAATTTATTCCCTTTACAAAAGGATTTTTTCTAACTGCCAGTCTTGAAAATTCAACCTGGGATCTGAGGGTCCCAACAGGTTTTTTGCCTTGTGTGTCACTGCCCTACAATTCAGAGATGCCAAGCTTCCTGTGAGACATTTAGAACATTTATAAAAAAAAATTAGGGAGGTTTCGGACCTTTCTCCCCCCTCTGATCTCCCTTTAGAAAACAGCACCTCACCTTGTCCCCAGAGAAACCAGAAACTCTTCTTCCACTCCTCGCTGTCTATGGCCAAGGGGAGGTCAAGAACCCCCTAGTCCCGACCCTCAAACAGAGAGACGGGGAGGCTCAACCCTAGGAAAGCTGTCCTCCTATGCCTCCTAGGGTCCTTAATTACCTTAGTCAGTGCTGGGCCTGAACCTCGTTCCTGGATGATCCTCCTCCTCTTCTCCTTCCTCTGGTACGTTCCCTCTCTTCTGCCATTGCCTCCTCCTGCCCCTCTGGCTTCTCTTCCTCCACAGACTGAGCAGTGAGGGTCTGAGAGGAGGCAAGCCGCGGTGATTGTTAGTAGAGCTTATGAAGCTGCTGGATTCACTGCCCAAGCCATGGGCTGTGTTGCACTCTGACGGCCCTGCGTGAATCCTGCTGACTAGCTCTAGATACCTAGAGCACGTTAACATAGTCCAGCAAGGTCGGCATGGGGCAGTAAAAGTGCAGTATACACAGCCTGTGGCTTGCGCGGTGAATCCAGCAGCACCCCAAGCCATGCAAAATCACTATGACTCACCTCCTATCGGACCCTCACTTCACAGTCTTTGAGTGTGTGGGGGGGAGAGAACGACGCCTTTCACAGCTGCAGTGCAATTTGTTGTTTCTCAGACCCGAGTGGTGGTGACTGACATGCACACACTTATTTGCGTGTGTGTGTGTATATAATATTTTATAGGTCAAGTTCTACTGTCAGTAACTTTCAAATTCTGCTGTTACACCTGTGCAACTGTATTATCTTACCCTTGGGTTTCAGAAGCATGAGGACAGAATTGTGTTAGACAATAATTCAACTGATGATTCACAAACAGGAATGAACTACAGCTCACTCTGTCCAAGCCCTCCTGGCTCCACAACGCTAACAGGAGTTTAATGGTAGATGAGACTTGGAATACACAAGGGGACTGTGGAGGAGATTCATCCGTCAGTTCATTGACCTGAATGGAGTTATACCACAGTAGAACTGTTGGGTAATTTTTCAGACCAGAACTGCATGTTAAGCCAAGTGGCCAACCATTACTGTGACAGACGATCTATCACCTCTCTGACATCACTTTAGGGACTTGTCATTAGTTCTCTCTCTCTCTGCTTCACTGTTCCTCCCCCAAGACTGACTGTGCTGAGGTCTCAACTTTCTCTCAAACAAATAACAAAGACAATCTCACTGAAGGAGATGCGAGTTTGGGGAGGGGGCACCAGATCTTACATTAATTGGACCAGTAATATTTTAACCATACACAGATCAGATTTCAGAGAAACAAACTGTTTTTAAATAACCTAGTCATTAAAAAGTTTAAAAAATAAAATCAACAGAGAGAAACATACCAAATAGAGGCATTGGGCTGGCTAATTTAGCACACTCTGCTATGTACTCCCAGTCTGCAACCTTTGTGTAACGCTGTTCTCTAGATCGGCCATGAAGCTAACAGAAAAGAAGAGTTACAATTAGTACCTCACCAAGTATCTAAACCAGCCAGGTTGAGATGCTACAAGAAAGGCAACAAGTTCAAAATGGATGAGAGTGAAATGCTTTAATAGCACAGAACCAAGTATTCTGCAGAGGTCAGTGCTGCAGTGAACAGTAGGGGAACTGGTTAGCAGAATTCAAAAAGACATCCTGAACAAACATAAGATTGTCAGTGCTTGCAAGCTAGAGCAAGAAGCCACAGGGATTATCAGTGTGGACAGAGACCAAGGTGGTATTGATGATGTGTCCCTCACAGTAGTAAGGACCTATAGGGTGGGCCATCGCTACGCATGGCTCATGAGACGTCTGATGGTCTCAGACACTATTTTATGGTCTAGAGACATTTACACAGAGCACATCACCGGCCACCGCCAATACCAAGAGTGAGCCGGCATGACTCCGGGCACCCACAAGGGGGAAGAGACCTATAAACCCCCCCTACTGGACTATATCCCTTGAGCCCTGAACCAACCAAACTGAACTCCACCATGTGAGGGTCATCCTGTCCCCATTACCCAGCCAACTTATTTATACTCATGACTGCTTGTAACCTCCTGTATGAGTGATGTACCCCCACTACTGCCTGACTGTATCTTGATCCCATCCACCATACACCCCGCATTGGGGACATTGCAGACTGTATCTGCTATGTGCTGTCCAATACCAAAATAATGATGTCCCCCTATGCTCTGTATGTTACCCCCAATGACCAAAACTGACGTTTCAAACCCTCTGTACCATTTCTCTCTAAATATTCTCCTCCCCTCACAATGCAACTTTGCACAGATGCCTGGGTTCATGCCTCTATCCTGATGCATCAGGCACAGGCCACTACTGAAAGGATTATTGGACTAGATGCACTTAAATGATGACAGACAAAGCATCATGGATTCTGGCCAAATTCCTGACATCAAACACAGGAAGGGGCCCATACCGTGACCATGGAAGCTCCCCACTTCCCGATGTTGGGGATTACTTTATGAGCTAGGTTGACTTTTTCTTGCACACCAGTCCTTATCTTCACTGTCAGAGGAACATCCAGAACCTGAAGAGAGGGAGCAGTAAAGCTAAACCAGAGAAAAGAGTTTTGTTTGGAAGCTTGTTTTTCTCAGGCAAGGGATGCCTGCTACTCACCGAATTCATTCCTCTGACAATCTGTTCAAACTTGTTGGAACGGTTCATTAAGGCACATCCACCTCCCTATGGGATAAAACAGGCACAGTCAGAGATCCTTGTATTTTCACCTAACCCAAGAACCTTGCTGAAATTAACCAGACAGCTGCCTTTCACTTCTATAAACTAGAGAAGATTTGCACTTTCATCCTGAAGGGCAGTCAAGATTGACAGATAGAGCAACTGCATGCTGTAGCTTTGGGGGACGATATTGTACGACGTATAGGAACGGTTTATGCATTATTCTGGACTGAGGTCTGTATGCAGCTCAGGGTGGGAGCATTACCACAGTTCCTCCAGGAACTAAAAACAGTGGTGAGTAATTAAGGCGAAATTAAAACAACCCCAGAGAGGCTGGACTATCCCTGCAAGTAGCTCACACACACTGGCTCAAACTGGGGTTTCCAGAGAGGAACAGACAAAAAGAGCTTTTGGTATAAAAAGGCTGAGTTTAAACTGACACAGGGCTTTCTTTTTGATTCAGCAAATGGACAGGACCTTCTGTCCACAGGGGGACCTCAGCCTTGTGGAAGGGTTAGAAACACTTTGCTGTGCCCCAAGAGCCATAAGACTGGTGGCTGACCTCTGGTAAGCTTTTAAAGATGCAGATAGGGACTTATTGTTTTTTGTGTGTTATTCTCAGGGCAAAAGCATTACAGAGAAAAATGTATTTTGCTCTGTATAGGTTGGTTGCTTTGTGTCAGCTGGCTGACAACTGGTATACACTGTGGAAGCACCTGGAGAACGGTTAATCACAGATGCTGGACCCCAGCCAGACTTGTTGGGGAAATCACAGTGAAGTACAGAGGGACTGCAAGCCTAAAACACCCATCTGGAGGAAAAGAGACACAGGTCTCCACATGAGAAAGGTGACAGCTAGGAAGCCTGAAACCTTCAAGTGGAAGCCCTGGAGGAAGGCTGGGGTGGAGGGGTGTCAAAGGTGCAGTTAACCCTGAAACTGGGACAACCATCAGAAAGGCCACTCTACAAACTGCACCTCTCTCTACACCAGGGGCAGATCTATTGAAAAATTTAGGGCTGTGGCTGCTGAGGTCACTGACAAAATAAGCTCTCACTAGTGTGTTGGGCCTACAGAGCATGAGCTGCATTCTGCCCTGGCTTGCACACCTGCAACAGAACTAACTAGTGTTAATTGTTAACACAAGTTACTGGGCTCCCTACAAGAGTAACTGGTTGAAATTCCATGGTCTGTGTGGTACAGGAGGGCAGAGTAAATGGTCCCTTCTGGCCTTATTTTCTAAGACCTAGGTTCCAGTTGAAGATGATTTGTTGATGAGATGCTGCAGGATTCAGAATAAACCTAAGCTTGACTTTCAGATCCCAGGCTGAGTTTGCAGTGCTGACAGTTAGAAAAAGCCATCTTACTATTTGTAAGATGAACACATTTGCTATAAAGTCATTGAAACAAGCCTTGGAATAGAGAAGGTTACTCTGTGTGTAGAAATAATGGTCCTTAGACTGAACAGGCAGCGGCAACATGTAAGTAGTGCTGTGAACAGACAAGGGTTTGGGAGGCAAAGCAAAGGAAAGACACCTACTCAGAGAAAGGATGGAGGATATTGTTAAATGTTACCTTCTTATACACCAGATCTATTGGGCATCCAACGTTGATGTCTACAAAATCCATCTCAATGGTTTGGTTCAGAAGCTCTGCACATCTGGTCATAGTGTCTGGAAATGCTCCCTCCAGCTGAAAGGGAAAACAGGACAGATTCAGCCAAAATGAGCTGACCTCTCCAAAAAAAAAAAAAAGCCTGAGTCTCAGCTTAAAGACACAAGGGCAGTTCACCCACAGGGAAAGTTACTCCCTGCAGGTGCCCAGTGGACGATGTTTCCCAAGTAAGAAATACATGAGTTGTTTCTGGATTCCCTCATCGTTGGAAAAGGGATAGTTCAGTGGTTTGCATATTGGCCTGCTAAACCCAGGGTTGTGAGTTCAATCCTTGAGGGAGACACTTAGGGATCTGGGGCAAAAATCTGTCTGGGGATTGGCCCTGCTTTGTGCAGGGGGTTGGACTAGATGACCTCCTGAGGTCCCTTCCAACCCTGATGATCTATGAAGTGATGATATTGGACCTGCACTCCAAAGAGATCTTCTGTGTAGTGCCGCTTCAAGAGAGCCCATTCAGAGGACTGGCCTTGGAGCAAGTTTGTGCACACAGCCATTTCTCCACAGGTGACATCTGCTCCAAAACGCTTACATATTCTCCGGAAAGGAAGGTTACCACACTGAAACCCAGAGCAACAAGAGGGTTAGGATACATACTGGCAACATTTTTGACCTGCACCACTCACGTGAGGAACTTATCTCATCAAAGTGGTTTTACAGCCAATTTTCACAAGTGGAAAAAAACACATTCTGTTAGAACTATTCTACCTACCGTTGTTAAGGGAGCCAGGTAGAGTTTGCCTTGGATATCCAACTGGAAAACAAACACAGGAAAAGCATATTAGAAGTGCTAAAATAGTGAAGGCCAAGTGGGGAATTTCAGTTAGACACACTCTGGGAGTCTAGCTTTTACAGAATTTACCACATTTCCTTTTAGTTTCCATGAAAACAGTATGTTTTTAAATTAAGCATTCCTCTGCAGCATTTGAAACCCCACACTGCAGCACTGCGCTAGGGCAGGAGGACTAGAAAATTAAACTGACTCATCTATTTCATTGCCCTAGCTGAGTGAAGTGAAAAAGAGCTATAGAAATGGGGAAAAACAACATTTTAGTAACAGTAGGTGGTACAAGAAAGAGAGAAGGGAGCTGGTTTTTCTGGAGAGCAATGATTTTTTTCTTAGCCTGACAGCCTTTCTAGGTACATTTCCTCTTAAAGATCCTGAGGCACGTGCCAGGTGAATTCAGATCAAGCAGAGCTAGGTGGTTTTCACATGAGCAAGACAAAATGTTTTTCTGAACAGCCGACCTGAAAAGCATTTATTACAATATAATTAACATCACCACCTTCAAAGGTCCAAATCATTAACTGTCTAACCATGTTTGAGAACAAAACTCGGATGAAGGGGGTAAAGGGGTTTTGGATAAGCAGGAGAGCAACGTATGATGCATGCTGCAGCACATGGGGGTGGCAGCCGTTTTCTGACTCTCAGGCTGGATAATTGGGGTTACTCGGTTTATAAAGAGAGAATCACTGAAATACATTTTAAACCAAAGGCTCAGACCAGAGACCTAGGAGTTCTTTAATCACAGTAGACAGCATCATTAGATAGCTGTGTACTGAGGCCTCTCCCCTCACTAGGGGTCTGAGATACCAACCTCCACTGTAGTATGACCCCACACGTAAAAACCTTTTTTCTTGTTTTAATGCAGAACCAGAAAGACTTTTCCTCCACCCAAGGACTAAGGGCATGTACACAAGGAGTGTTTCACCAGCACCTCTGGCACCTCAACTACACTCACCTCAGTCAAGATTGCCAGACACCCCGGCTGAGGCTTTTCAAATGCAGCTTTAAAACTACTTGATTGTTGCCCAGTATCTCATGCACCCACAGAATAGGACCCCATCCTCAGCTTTAGCACTTACTCTTTTTTTCTCACACAGTCGCAGTTTAATAACATCTTCATCTGTCACTGTGCCTATTGTTTTGAGAGTGGAATCCTTTGATGCATTCGCTAGGCAGGAACTCTGCAGGACCATTGATTCAGAAGCTTCTCCCTTCTCTGACACTATGAGACATTCTGGTGCCTCCTCTCCGGGAGGCAGGACATCCAGGCCCTCTGCATTCCCTTTGGCTGCTGTGCAGTTTGTCATCCCTTCCTCCTCTGTTGAGTTGCCTGTTGCCTTGTTTCCTGCATTGCCTGTGCTGCTGGGCTTGCCCAAGTGACTAAGGTACTCACTGGATTTGTCAAAGCAAACTTTTTTCTTGCGCAGACGCTGCTGGAGCTCTTTGCTGAGGCTGTTTCTCACCAGTGGTTTCCCTTCCCACTGCTTTACAAGGTCCTCATTAATGATATTCCTGTAGTCCTCCCCCAGGTGTGCCCTAGCAAAGCGGCATGTGACTCCATAAATGCACTTTCCGAAGGTCTTGAAGAGTATGCAGCTATCCCCGAGGTCTGAGGGCTTCACAGCCATGTACTCCCCAACATCATGCAGGAAGCGGCACTGTGAGCCAAAGTAGCACTTCTCTGCACATTCCTTCAATGACAAAACACACTTTCAATGTAAAACCACCAAAACCCGTTCTGTGTAAATGGCTCATTTTTACTGTGTGTGTCAGCTTTGTTTCTAGGAGGAGTTCCATGGACTTCAGTTACACACACACACACACACTGACCATTCCTGATCGCTTGTCTAGTTTAGAGAAACTAGCATCAGCGTAAAACATCAGTGCAACTTCACCAATACAAGCTCCTAATGTAGACACACTGGATCAATGCAAAATGGGGCTTGCACTCATACAACTTACCCCAGTGACTTATGGGGATATGTTGAACTAGTGCATATTCCGAATTACCCTCTTGCAGTGCATCTACACTGGGGGGTGCAGGAGTTGTGCCAGCACAAAAACCACCAGACTAGACAGGGCCTAAATAAAGTGCAAGCTCTCTGAGGCTTTTTAGCTGAATTACCCCCTCCTGAAAATAAGTAACATCCATTCCATAGGTACATAGATGGCTCATTCATGACATATTATTAGGAATCCAAATGCATGCTAGGTGCTTTACAGCTAAAGATATTCTTATCTAAAGAACCTGAAGTTGCCAACCATAGCCAACCACTTACCTGGATTACTGATTGGCACAGCCTATCCTTTTCATAGTGCTTTGGCTTCATACATGGCCGACTCTTATTCTGGCCTCTGGCTCTCTTCCGTTCCTGGGGTTTCTTCTCCTCCTCTTTTAAAACTTCCTCTTGGCTTCCTTGCTTCCTAACTTGATCACCACCATCTAGCTTCATCTGTTTTGCTGGAGGTTCTGTCTGGTCATTGCTACTAGGATCTTCCTCCCCATCATCTTGATTGTTTTCCTGATTCCTGGATTCCCTTTCTGCTTTGAGATAAGCATGGAACTGTTCTTTCGAGGTGAGATACCTACAGTGCAAGAGTGCTCTCATTAAACTTCTGACAGATCATTTGACATGTGCTACGTTACACAGCAACGTTTACTGATGAGAAAACAGGCAGCCCGAAAGAAGCATATTCTGCACAAAGGAAATTAAAACCAGTATTAACTTTTCTGACCACAGAGATGCCACAAAGCAAAATGTGAAGTAGGATCATTCTTGAGCTAGTCTTTTTATCTGCTCCACAGACACCGGGCTTACAGAGTTATTGAAAACCAAGTTAGGGCCCCAGTTCTCCACTACACTGAGGCTACGACAAGACACAGTGGACAGTTAGAGAGGTCCTACTCTAACTTGCACTGCGGATGACAGGTGATCCAGCAGGTGGTCAGGTACAACAGAGCTCAGGTCACCCTTCCACTGTATTCTTCCCCTTATACCAGAATAGCGGGATAACTGGCAAAGGAAACAGATCCACTGGGAATCCCCAACTGTGCGAAAATAGGGCAGTTTATAGCTTGCCTCATGTTCAGTGTGGACATGGAATCTAGGAACAAAACAGCTCCCAGACCACTTGGATTAAGCCAGTGTGATGTAGGCTGTTGCCTGTAGCATGCGTACTGCCTCTCTGCATTAAAGATGAGGCCTGATGTACAGTGTATTCCTCATCTCTATGGTAGATTTTTGGGGTTGGAAGCCATTGAAAAACTGAGGAAGCACCACCTTCATAAGTAGAACAGACAGCCTTTATTACTAGCATCTTCTATAGAGAGCAGCAAAATACAGTGAAACTTGTCTAAGTGACCATTTATGCCAACTTTATCAACACCCTCTCCTCCCAGTTTGTCCATTTCTTCCACCTATTATGTTTTGTCATAATCCTTGATTACAAGCTTACTGGGGCAGAGACTGTACAGTGTACAGCACAACAGGACCCCAACCTTTGACTGAGGCCTCCAGGCTACACTATTAATACAAAAATTTATTCACAAGACTGACAAAAGACTGATTGCTTAATGGAGGTGGGGCAGCGTTATAAACTGAACATTTGAGGATACTTTAGGGTGGTTTCCTAAAACACAAAGGTGGACCAAAAATCCATCTTTAGGTACCTAAATAAAAGTGGTGTGATTTTCAGAAGTGCCAAGCGCCTTCAGCTCTTCCTGACTTCAATGATAATTGTGTGTGCTCATGACCTCTGAAAATGTCACCACTTTTATTTAGGTACTGACTTTTAAATACGTAACTTCACAAAGCTTGCTGTAGTCTCTCACGCAGGTTTCCCTAACTGACTGGTAAGTGCAGGACAGCAACTTAACTCATCCAGGGCAAGTCACAAGGCCCCTAGCGTTTTCCAGTTCTCCCGTATTTGTGCTCTCTCCGTAGTTTGCAAGGCCTCTTATGAGCTTTCCCACAAATTATGATACTGTCTGTGTCAAAGGCACCTGTTGATATTTGCTGGGTGTTGAATGGCCAGCTGCTTTAACTACCTCAACTCACAAAGTCATGCAGGATGAGTGGAGGGATGGGGACTCCAGGGGCCATCTGTCACGGGGGCAGCCTGGGGAAAGGCACTATGGTATTTTAACAACACAGCAGGTCCTCTGTTGCTGATTGTTTTCTTTTAAGTACCAAGTCACTAAATAACTGATTTTTTTTTTTTTTCCTCCAGGAGAGGCGAGCGATGCAGCCTTCCAAGTGAGTCACTCCAGCCTGGGAACCCAGAGCACCTGACCCAAAGCCACCCAACTTCTGCGGCCCCGAGGGCTCCATCAACCACATATCAGGCACCCAAAGGCCAGAACCAGTTTGCATGAAGGGAGCAGGTGGCTCCTGGGATAGCCAGCGAAGGTGGATGCTGGGGGGGGGAGGTGCTCCTGGGGTAGCACAGGAAAGAGGTGCTGAGAAGGAGAGAGGGGGGCTGGGAATGGTGGGTGTCTCTGGGGTGGCTCCCTGGAGATGACTTAGTGGAGGGGGGGTTCCCAGGAGAGGGGGCAGGGGAAGGGGACCCCGGGGGGGTTCCCAGGAGAGGGGGCAGAGGAACGGGACCCTGGGGGTTTCCCTGAGGCTGCAGGGGAAGGGGACCCTGAGGAGGTTCCCAGGGGAGGACGAAGGGGACCCGGGAGAGGTCTCAGGGAGCAGGGGACTTCCCTGAGGGACTGGGGCTCGGGGGGGGGGGTTCCCAGGGGGTAGAAATAGGAGGCAGAGGAAGGGGACCCTGGGAGAGTCTCGCGGGGTGTTCCTGAGGGCAGGGGGAAGGGGGGCCCTGGGGAGGTCTTGGGGGGTTTTCCACTGCAGGGCAGGAGGCGGTCGGGGGGTTCCCTGAGGTGTGGGGGGGGGGCCTAGGGTCCCCTGAGGGGGCAGAGGAGGGGAGGTTCTCAGGGGGAGTTCCCTGAGGGGCTGTGGGGAAGGGGGCTCGGGGGCTGAGGGGGCGGACCTGGGAGGTTTCAGCGGGGGGGCCGGGGGAAGGGGGCCCTGGGGATCTGTGAGGCGAGCTCTGGCCCGCCGGCGTGAGGGGGCGGGGGCGGGGGCGGCCCGTACTCACTGGGCTCTGATGGGCGCCACGCCGGCCGCTGCCGCCTCCATGCCGCGCGCAAGGCCCCGGCTCCCTCGCTGGCTCCACCCACGAGAGCGGGCGCGAGCGCCCCTGGGTCACGCGCCCGCGAGGGGCGGGGGCGGGGCCGGCTTGAGAGGAAGGGAACAAGGGAGAAGGACCGTACCATGTGGGGGGGTGGGGCAGGTTATACCATGTGGCCTGGCTAGTAAGAATGGTCTGGTCTGCGGGCTCAGAGGTCCAGGCACAGGCATGGGGCGGAGGGTGCAGCAGCCCCAGGCGAAGCTAAGGGCTTGGCGCAAGGGGCGGGCCTGGGGCAAGGGGGCTGCCCAGCAGCCAGTGGGAGGTGACCCTGAGACATTGCCCCAGCTGCTGGCCTGGCAGCACACACCCTGGTATTGCCCAAATTCCCTGCTGGGGTTTGCCTTTCTGCAGCTGTTTGGGGCTGCACCCTGGCCATGCTGGGCCAGCCCACTGGGTTCTCCAGGCACTGGCAGGCAGCGTCCTCTCTGCCGCTGGGAAGGGCACTCGGTTCACCTGTACTGAAGCCGGCAGACCTCACGGTCCCGCCAGCTGGCGTGAGGCCGCCACGAGAGTGGTGGTATTTGGGGTTTCTCTTGAGGCCCTGGTCCCTGGAGTCGTGAGCTCCTGGGAGACTCAGCTTTAATTCCATTTAAAACAAAAAAAAAAATTGTCTGGCCCTTAGGGTTGTGGAGGAATAGCTTGAAAACATCATGTCTAAGGGCTCGAAAACCAGAAAGGGGCAAAAAAGTCCCAACATTCTTTTTTGGGGAGGAGTGGGGGGGTCAAGATTTTTAAAGCACTCTCTTGATCTGCGGGGGCCTGACTCATGACTTTGGATGCCTGGGTTTGGCAAACTGAGCAAGGCATCTCTGTGCAGCATCCCAGCACCTGCTGACATCTTGTCACAGGAAGGTAGGGGTGATGAGTTGTTGGGGCTAACCTGCTCTTTGTGGGTTTGGGGGGCTCAGTGGTTGGATGTGTCCATTCAAGAGGCTACGGGTGTGGATTTGTGAAAACTTTGAAAAGGTTGGTGTCCTGGAAGACCTGTGGTCCTGTGGAAAGCACACAGTGGGGCTGTCTTTATCATGAGTACGGCACCACTGGTATTTACCCAGACAGAGGTGACAGCTGCTTTTGAGGGCTGAGAATAAATTGGTCGATGCTTAACTCTTAAACTCAGAATCTCATCTCCATCCCTGAAATTCATTGTATTCTAACAAGAGCTCTGAGTACCTTGAAAGCTGTTCTCTTTCACACAGGTACCGACTTTCCAATGTGCCAGTGAGTGCTCGACCCCTGGCTCTGCTCCAGGCCCTGCCCCCACTCCACCCTTTCCCCCAAGGCCCTACCCTACCCTACGTACCTCTTTTCACCCCTGCCCCACCTCTTCCTGCCCCATTCCACGACTCCTCCCAAGTGCACCGCATCTTTGCTCCTCCTCCCACTGCCCCAAAGCCTCCTGCAGGCTGCAAAACAGCTGATTGTGGCAGGTGGGAGGCACAGAGAGGGAGGGGGAGAGGTGCTGATCTGCAGGGCCGCTAGCGGGCAGGAGGTGCTGCAGGGATGGGGAGGTTTCAATAGGGGGTTGCTAGTGGGTGCTCAGCACCCACCATTTTTTCCCTGTGGGTGCTCCACTCTTGGAGCACCCGTGCAGTAGGTGCCTATGCTCTTTCACCAGTGGAAGTTGGTCCAATAAGAGAAACAAGATGGGCAAGGTAATATCTTTTATCTAACATGGCTACAACAACACTGCAAAGAATACTTGATTGTTGATTAAAACCACTGGCCCAAGTAGGAGGTGGAGGATGGGTGCCTGTACAGGTCTGTCTCATCTTATGCTGCGGTTACATTCCACAGTCAGCGCGTAAAGCGAAAATCGCGTTTAGTCAAAATTACATTGAGCGTAATGGCGGGCGGAATCGCCCGCACTACAGAAACAGTATTTAAATTATTTTTCCTCTTTTGTTTTTTTTCTTGTTTTTGCTGACCGCGTAAAGCTGAAATTGCACATGTTAAAGGTACCTAAGATGCGACAGGCCTGTATTGATAGTTGGCCAGAAGTTAAATAGTTGCCTGTTTTCCAGAAAGTGGAGCAGAACACAGTCAACTTCATGTTTAATTCAGAAGGGATGCTCGGGTGGTAAATCTCTGGGTGCAATGTTATCTCCACAGGCTGCTCCACCTTATTAAATAATAGTGACATTTCCCTCTTCTCTTCAGCTTACCAGCTAAGGATCTCAAAGCAGTTGATGCTTCCTAGCGCTCTTGTGGAGTGAGGAAGTATTATTTATCCCCGTTTAGATAAGGAGAGGTGGAGTAACTTGCCCCATTTCATGCAGTCAGTAAATGGCAGAGTGGGGAATAGAATGCAGATCATCTGAGTCTCAGTGCTCTGCTTGAGCTGCAAGACTCCTTCCCCTCTATTGTTAGACAACTGCAGCTTCAGACTGTATTATGGAGCTCCACAGGCTGCATTTGGTGCGCAGGCTGCACCCTCAGCCTGCCCTAAAAGGCGCTTTGCTTTTTAAGGTTATTTCCCAAATTGCTATCCATCTAAATTTGCTTATGGTACATAGATCATTCTCTTTAAGGTGGCAAATGCAAGACATGCTCCAGTTGCTAATCATTTATCTAAACTGAGGGTATGAACTATCCCACGTTGAACAGAAAAGTAAATCCAACCCTTGAGAGTTCCCATGGGCAAGATTTCACCGCCCGTTGATCTGCTAACAGATTTTTCCATATTACCATTTAGAAACATTTTCCATTTCAGCCCAAGCAACAAGCCGGGAAGGTTTCATATTTCGGTCCCTGATGGCCAATGGGAAGAGGTCGTCTGGTCTCCGTAGGCTCCCTTCAGTGACCTGTATGGCTTAATGCTTTCCTCCTAGAGATGGCTCCCAAAGTGCTTAGGTAATAGGATACATTCAGAGGTCACAAGATAATACCCCCAGGCCCTGGGAATCAGGATCATCTTCTCATGGAGGTTTGAGCCATCACATAAATTGGTTGGAGTTCTAAGGACTAAAGCTCAGATCCTCAAAGGTATTTAGGCACTGAAATCAGTGGGAGTTGGGCACCTAAATACATTTGAGAATCTGGGCCTAATACATTATACAGCTGCCCAATCAACAGGGCAGGAAGGCAGTGAGACTCTTCTCTGACCAGCTAAAGAGTCATTTCTGACATCATTTTGGCCTGCTGATGTCAGTTCAGAATGCAAAATAAAATTGATTAATGCTCTCTACTTCTCCCCTGAGCACTGAGTCCCAAGAAAAAAGGCTAGACCTGCTACTGAACTACTGAAATCACATGCTGCCCATTGACTTCAGTGAGTGCTGGAAATCAGCCCTCAAACTACAAATTCATCCCTGTGCCGGCGCAGGCACCAGTACACGGCTAGAGAGGAGGTATAAGAACTGCCATACTGGTTAGACTAGAAGTCCATCGACCCCAGTATCCTGTCTCTGGCAATGGCTAGTACCAGACTTACAGGGAGAATGTACAGAACAGGGCAGTTTTGGAGTTATCCAGCCTGGTCTTCCACTCCTGGCTTCTGGCAGCCAAAGGTTTAGTGTTGACCCAAGCATGAGGTTGCATCCCTGGCCATCTTGGCTAATAGCCATTCATGGACCTATCTTCCATGAACTTATCTAGTTCTTTTTTGGACCCAGTTATACTTTTGGCTATCACAACATCCCACGGCAATGAGTTCCACAGGTTAGTTGTGCATTGTGTGAAAAAAATACTTCCTCTTGTTTGTATCAAACCTGCTGCCCATTAATTTCATTGAGTGACCTCTGTTTTTTATGTTGTGTAAAAGAGTAAATAATTCTTCTCTAGTCACTTTTTTCATGCTGTTCCTTATTTTACAGACCTCTACCATATCCCCCCTTAGTCGTCTCTTTTCTAAGATGAACAGCCCTAATCTTTTAGTCTCTCATAAATACTCAAAATATAAGACTTAGTAGTAATGTGGGACTTTAACTACCTAGACTTCTGTTGGAAAAATAATACAGACGCTCCCTGACTTACTCAAGCGTTCTCTTCTGGGATGCCTTGTGTAACTTGAATTTTGAGTAAGTCGGAAACATATCTCCGACCATTATGCAAAAAAATCAAAAAAACTATTTCTAGCTTACAGAACTTTTTCCCTAAGCTTCGATTTGTGTATGTCGGGTTTACGTAACTCGAGGAGCAGCTGTATGGAAAACACAAAATTTCCAGTAAGTACTTGGAATGTGGGGAGCAAATTTTTGTTTCAAAAAGTGGAGGAAGTAACCGGGGGAGAGCAATTTTAATCTTGATTCTGAGCAATAGAGAGGAATTGGTAGGGACACTAAAGGTGGAAGGCAATTTGGGTGAAAGTGATGATAAAATGATAGATTTCATGATCCCAAGGAAAGGAAAGCATGAGAGCAGCAGAATAAGGAAAGTGAACTGCAAAAATGCAGACTTTAACAGACTCCAAGAACTGGTAGGTAAGGTCTCACGGTAAGAAAATCTAAGGGAAATAGGGGCTCAGGAGAGCTGGCAGTTTTTTCAGGCAGACAATATTAAAGGCATAACTGCAAACTATCCCAGTGCAAAGGAAAGAGAGGAAGAATAGGTAGAGGTCAATATGGCTCCATCAGAAAATCTTTGATGACCAGAAAATTAAAAAGGAATCCTACAAAAAGTGGAAACATGGACAAATTGCTAAGGAGGAATATAAACGAATAGCAAAAGACGTAGGGACAAAATCAGGAAGGCAAAGGCACAAACTGAGTTACACCAACCAAGGGACATAAAAGGCAATAAGAGGAGGTTCTTTAAGTACATTAGGAGCAAGAGAAAGATGAAGTAAAATGTAGGTCCTCTACTTAAGGGGGGAGGAGAGCTAATAATAGATGACGTCAAGACAACTGATATGTTTAATGCCTATTTTGCTTCCCTCTTCACTAAAAAGGTTAATGGTGACCAGATACTCAACACAATTAATATTAACAACAAGGGGGAAGGAATGTAAATCAAAACAGGGAAAGAACAGATTAAAGACTATTTAGGTAAGTTAGATGTATTCAAGTTGGGAGGACCAGATAAAATTCATCCTAAGATACTTAAGGGAACTAGTTGATGCAATTTCAGAACTGTTAGCAATTATCTTTGTGAACTCCTGGAGGATGGGTGAGGTCCCAGAGGACTGGAAAAGGCCAAACATAGCACCTATTTTTAAAAAGGGACTACAGAGGACCCAGGAAGTTATAGACCAGTCATCCTAACTTCGATATCTGGAAAGATACTGGAACAAATGATTAAACAATCACTTTGTAAGCACCTAGAAGATAATATGGTTATGAGGAATAGCTAGCATGGATTTGTCAAGAACAAATTATGACAAACCAGCCTAATTTCCTTCTTTGACAGGGTTATTGGCCTAGTGGATGAGAGGAGGCAGTAGATGTGATATATCTAGATTTTAGTAAGGCTTCTGGCACAGACTCACATACCATCCTCGTAAGCAAACTAGAGAAATGCGGTCTCGATGAAATTACTATTATGCGATGTGACAGGGTGTATAAACCCCTCACTGGACAGGGGGGGTTAAGGAGCATTCTGGGCTCAGGAGGCCCTGCCCCTCCACCTATGCAGAGCATGCTCAGGTTGGAGGTGGAGTTTAAAAGGGCACCGGGCAGCTTAGTTAGAGGTTGGCAGACCAGAGAGAAAGACGTGCTCTGGGAGCTCCAGGCCAGAATGTGACTTGATTTTTCCACTAAGCCTGGGGATGGAGGATCCACAGCTCCTGGAGACTGGGACCAGAGTTGGAAGTCCGGAATGCAGTGCTACCCAGGAATGGACGGCAGCCAGCTGGGATGCAGAAAGAAGTAGGAATTGACCTAGGGAAGCTGACTTGAGGCTGATGCAAAGCACCGCTGGGTGAGTGAAGCTGAACCAGCCTCACAGGGCCCTGGGTTGGAACGTGGTGAAGTGGGAAGGCCAGCTAGGTAGAGCCACTGCCTGCGAGCCTCCAGATCCACTGGGGGTGTAACTGCTGCCTTGGACTCTAATCACTTGGCAGGTGATTCTGGCTCCCACCCACAGGTGGGTGCACAACAGGTTGAAAGATGACACTCAAAGAGTAGTTATCAGCGGTTCACTGTCCAACTAGGTGGGTGGATTTAGTGGGTCTCCACAGGAGTCAGTCTTGAGTCCGTACTGTTCAGGTTTTTTTTGTTAATGATTTGGTAATGAAGTGGAGAGTATGCATATAACATTTGCACATGACTCTTAGCTGGGAGGGGTTGCAAGCACTTTGTCAAGTTTCTTTTGGATTCTAATCCTGTCCCCCAAATTGGAGAATTGATCTGCATTCAACAAGATGAAATTCAGTAAAGACAAGTGCAAAGTATTTGTCGTAAGGAAGGAAAAATCAAATATGCCACTGCAAAATTGGGGAAAAACTGGCTAGGCGGTTATACTGCTGAAAAGGATCTGGTAATTATTGTGGATCACAAATTAAATATGAGTCAACAATGTGATACAGCTGCAAAAAACGGCTAATATCATTCTGTGGTGTATTCACAGAAGTGTTGTATGTAAAACACAGGCGGTAATTTTCCTGCTGACGCTTCAGCTGGAGTACTGTGTCCAGTTCTGCACGCCATGCTGTAGGAAAGATGTAGAACAAACTGGAGAGAGTCCAGATGAGAGCAAGAAAAATGATAAAAGGTTTTGAAAACCTGACTTATGATGAAAGGTTGAAAAAACTGGGTATGCTTGTTCTTGAGAAATGAAGATTGAGGAGGGGGACCTGATAACAGTCCTTAACATATTTGAAAACTGTTATAAAGAGGACGGTGATCAGCTGTTCTCCATGTCCACTGAAGGCGAGACAAGAAGTAATGGGCTTAATCTGCAGCAAGGGAGATTTTAAATTGGATATCGGGAAAGGCTTCTTAACTATGAGGGTAGTGAAGCTCTGGAATAGGTTTCCAAGGGAGTCCCCATCATTGGAGATTTTCAAAAACATGGACAAACAGCAGTCAGGGATTGTTTAGGTTTCTTTTGTCCTGTCTCAGCACAGAGGACTGGACTTAATGACTTCCTGAGGTCCCATCCAGCCCTACATTTCCATGATTGTGGTGTTGCTATATTTTCTGTCTTATCTTTTCTCCTTTTCCTACTAGTTCGTAACATTCTTTTAGCCTTTTTAATCGCTGTTGTGCAGTGAGCTGAAGTTTTCGTAGAACTATCCATGGTGACTCCAAGCTCTCTTTCTTGAGCGCTAATAGCTAATTTAGAATCCGTCATTATATGTGTAACCCTTCTGCCCCTCTGAGTTGGCAGCAACAAGTGCCGGGTTCAGTATCCAGGGGTTCCGTTTCAATAACACAATGCATAACCGGCTCGAGCCCCCACCCAGTGACCTGGGACACTTACATACCACACCCCCCCCGGGCGCCTCTAGGAGGCAATACTTCCCCTCTCGCAAGCACGGAGTCTGAGTGTAGCAAAATCCTTTTAATAAAGGAAGGAAACAATGTGGCATCCCATTGGAGAAATGCCACAAACAGGATTATAACACAAACCATAAGCAAAAACCCACCTCCAAGTACATTTGGCAATGTCCTTTCCCCCTTAGGGTCTTAAGCCCAATCACCCCAAAGTCCAACAACCCAAAAGTCTCTGGTCAGTGCCACCCCAGAATTCAAAAGTTTATCTGCAGAGTTTTACTCTCCCAGCCTGGGTGGAAATGGAGGAGGGAGTCCACACAAGGTGTTAAGGGGCACCTTACATGGGCCAGGGCCAACTGCTCCACCTCTCCGTGGAGTTCTGCTGCAGCCTTCACCACGACCACCTCCACTACACCAGCTGTGCCGCTCCTGCAGCCGTCCCTGCAAACCGCTTCACTCTGCTCATTGTTCCATGGGCTGCTCCAACATGCTGCAAACTGTTCCGCTCTGCCAGCTGCTTAATGACAGGTCTTCAGGCTCCCCCACTAGTTAACACAGCACTCAGTGATCTCAGCTCAGCTCTTTCAGTGATTTCAGCTCTTAGTAGGGGAGCCCTGGTGCTGGTGCACCATTGGCCCAACATGAATTCAGCTCAGCAGTCTCTAGATGGATTCCTAATGGAATCAAAATGAGCTCTACTCTTTAACAGTGGAGAGAGAAGGATGTGCAATTGGTGTTCCAGGCCCTCAAAAGGGGCCCATACCATCAGATACACACACCACTGCCCAACCTCTCTCAATTCACTGGATTTTGGAACCCATGTCCCTTGTCTAGCAAGTGTCACTTAATTTATATTGAGACATCTCTGTCATAAAGCAGTCTCGTAGTTCCTCATTCACATAATCAGGTGCAACACTTTATTTATCCTGCCCCAATAACAAAGAAATTGGGGATCCCAGAGCTGTCAAAATAACCATCCCAGGCTGCCTTGAGCTATGCTGGGTGTGCCCATGCAAATACCTGAGATTTCACACTTCCTGAAATTCTTTCCACACTTCCCATAATTCACCACCAGATGTCAGGATAGAGCTCATCCTGACTCTGCTTACATATGGGTATAGTCGGGATTATTTTTTCCAATTTGCATTACTTGCACTTATCAATGTTGAATTTCATCTGCCATTTTGTTGCCCAATCACCCACTTTTGCGAGATTCCGCCAGTAAGTCTTTGCAGTCAGTTTTGGACTTCTCTGTCTTGAATAATTTTGTATCATCTGCAGAATTTGCCACTTCACTGTTCACTCCCTGTTCCAAATCATTAATGAATATGTTGAACAGCATAAGTCCCAGCGCAGATCTTTAGAGGACCCCACTGTCTAACCCTCTCCATTGTGAAAAGTGATCACTTATTCCTACGTTTTCTTCATATTTTTTAACCAATTACTGATCCATGAGAGGGCCTTCCCTATTATTCCATGACTACTTAGTTTCCTTAAGAGCCTTTGATGAAGGATCTTGTCAAAGGCTTTCTGGAAATCCAGTATCAACTGGATCACCCTTATCCATGCACTTGTTGACACCCTCAAAGAATTCAAATAGATTGGTGAGACAGGCCTTCCCTTTACAAAAGCTGGGTTGCTTCTTCCCTAATCAGACATGTTTGTGTCTGATAATCCTGGTCTTTAATATACTTTCTACCAATTTGCCTGGTACTGAAGTTAGGTTCACTGGTCTGTAATCGCTAGAATCACTTCTGGAACTCCTTTTTTAAAAAAATCAGCGTTATATTAGTCACCCTCCAATCACCTAGTACAGAAGCTGATTTCAGTGATAGCTTATATACTGTGGTTTTGCAATTTCATATTTGACTTCCTCCAAACTCTTGGGTGAATCTCATCTGGTCCTGATTACTTACAACAGTTTAATTTATCAATTTGTTCTAAAACCTTTACTATTAACACATCAGTGTCGGACAGTGTTTCGAATTTGTTGCCCATAAACGATCGCTATGGTGTGAGTGTCTCCCTGCATCCTTTGCAATGAGCACCAATGCAAAGAATTCATTTAGTTTCTCTGCAATGGGTTTGTCTTCCTTGAGTGCTCCTTTAACATCTATGTCATCTACTGCCTCATTGGCAGCCTTCCCACTTCGGCTATACTTCAACAATTTTTTACTGTTAGTTTTTGCATCTTTTGCAAGTTGCTTCTCAAATTTCCTCTTGGTCTGCTGTATTATAGTTTTACACTTAACCTGCCAGAGTTTGTGCACCTTCTTCATATGCTCACTAGGGCTTGACTTCCACAAGTTAAAGGGTGTCTTTTTGACTCTAACAGCTTCCATTACTCTGCTGTTTAGCCCTGGTGGCATTCTTTTGGTCACCCTAGTGTCTTTTCTGGTTTGGGGTGTAGATTTAGTCTAAGCCTCTCTTATGGTGTTTTTAAAGAGTCCCCATGCTGCTTGCAGACTTTTAACCCTGGCTACAGGTCCTTTTAATTTCCATCTAATAAGCATCATCATTTTTGTGTAGGTCCCCTCTTTAAAATTAAATGTAACCCTGGTGGATATTTTGGAATTATCCCCCCACAAGGACGTTCAATTTAATTACAGTATATACTTGTTCATAAGCTGAATATTTTGGGTAAAAAAGTGACGCATCAAACAGCAGGGGTCAGCTTATAAATGGGTCTACACCAAAATTTGATGATTTTAAACTCTATGACAGCAGTTGGCAATCTATGGCACACAAGCTGATTTACTGTGGCATGCTGCTGTCAGCCTGGATTCCCCGCCGCTGGCTCCGCTCAGCCCACTGCCGGCCTAGATGGACGGAACCCCAGACTGGCAGTGGGCTGAGCAGCTGAGCCTACTGCCGGCCTGGGGTCCCAGCTGCTGGCCCCTGTGAATGTAAAATGTATTACTGGCATGCGAAACCTTAAATTACCGCGAATATATGAAGACGTGGCACACCACTTCTGAAAGGTTGCTGACCCCTGCTCAGTGGAATCATTGAATTGAATATCTAATACATTGTCGTTTTGTTTACCTGGAGCGTCTGCCAGCATGGAGCCCCTCAGCGCCCCATGGCTGCGGTTCGCCCTTCCCAGCCGTTCTGGCGCCACTTCCCGCAGCTCCCATTGACTGGAAACGGCAAACCACAGCCACAGGGAGCTGAGGGGCTCCATGCCTGCAGACGCTCCAAGTAAACAAAACGTCCTGACCTGCCAGTGGCCTGCGCTGACAGGCTGGGAGCCAAAGTTTTCCAACCCCTGAAATAAAGGGTTGGCTTATGAAAGGGTCATACAGTTTTTGCTGTTTTTACTTATCCATTTTGGGGGGTTGGCTTATAAACGAATGGGTTAATGAACAAGTATATATGGTACATTATGGCCACTATGACTGTGCGTTTCAGCTATAGATATGTCTTGAACCAGCTTCCTGTGTTCCAGTTAGGACTAAATCAAGAATCACCTCTCTCCTTGTTGGTTCCAGAATTAGCTGCTCCAAGAAGCAACTTGTGCTTCCCATATGTAGGTGTTGGTGCAGGTGGATTTGACCCCCGGTACAGTCTAGGGCTGTCCTTGTTGCATTTGAGAATTGGCATCGAATCATGTATAAAGCTGCAATTTTTGTCATGAACATTTTTAGTAAAAGTCACGGACAGGCCACGGTCAATAAACAAAAACTCACGGACGCTGTGACCTGTCCTTGACTCTTACAAAGAATGTCCATGACAAAATGGGGAGGGAGGAAGATCCAGCACCCTGCCCTGCTGTGCCTGGCAGCTGTGCCCCCTTCCCCTGCCCAGTGTCTGGAAGTGATCCCCGCCCACAGCAGCTGGGGAACTCCAGGGGATTCCCCCACCGCCCAGGGACTGGGGAGCTTTGGGGGATTCCTGCCCTAGGCTGGGGAGCTGCGGGGGATCACCCGGGTACTTTACAGCTCCCAGCTGCTGTGGGCTGAAGTCCCGGAAGTCTGCAGAAGTCATGGATTCCACAACCTCCATGACCAAATCGTAGCCTTAATCGTGTATTAAAGACAGTTGTACATGCACACAGGGGCAGAGTTAAGGTTGCCTCTGCAGCTTTATCCCTGGTCTTTCCTGACTTCTGAGGACTTAATGGGACTCCTCGCTCAATGTTCCATCAGAATTGTATTTGGGATGGAAAGTTCTTTCCTTCTCTGAGGGGGGTAGGTCAAATGCTCAGGACTGGCTGCCAGGAGAAGAGGTTTTGATTGATTGGATCTTAATACATTTTGGAGAGAAATATGAGAAATGCAAGCCACTATTTTCAGCTGCGCTTTGGCTGAGGAAAGGAAGGAAGGAAATGGGGCCCTGGGGCGTAATGAAGTAATTTAACTGGTGTTATGGAGCACTAAGCCCAAAGTCAGAACAATTCCCTTTTTACTCTGTCTGTGGTTGGCTGAGGTCACAGACCTCCATGTCTAATCCCCTGCTGTGCAGCACAGGAAATTGAATCTCAAGTGACTTTCCTGAGGGACTCTGGTTTAGGGTCTTTGAGAATGGAATAAGGAACCTCCACGTGGCCAGTTCAACTCAAGCCCATGTTGGTAGTGCTTGAAATTAATCAATGGCTGCTTAGATGGATATGGAAAACAACTCAGTGGGTCCCCATCCATTGCCCTTCTTGCTGGACAGTCTCAACAGGGATGTGCAGAATTGAATGGGCCCCTGAGAGTTAACTCCCCACTCACCCCTACTGCTACCCCAGTCACACTGGGGTCCTGGGCTGGTGAATGGAGCATACGAGTATGAAGCTTCCTGTACTGCTACCCATGCTGGCTTGGTTCTGTGGATAAACGTGAGGCTTGATTCTCCGGGGTTGTCAACCTAACATCATTCATCAGCACTAAAGCCACTTAAAGGGGAAAAAAAAAACAACCCACTCCTCCACCCACTTCATTGGCCTTGAAAGGCCAAGTCAGAAGAGGGAAAGGTCAGTCGCAGGCAGATGTGATATATGCAACGGGAAGCAAATTAGAAAGCGCTCAGCCAGCTAAATGGCCAAGTTAAACAAAACGTGTTTGTTAATGAAAATACACCTTCCACCGACTCCCCTGCAACAGTCAGATGTTAGAGAGACAAGGTGGGTGAGGTAATCTCTATTATTGGGGCAATTTCTGTAGGCAGAAGAGACAAGCTTTCGAACATATACCGAGCTCTTCTTCAGGTCTGTGTAAGTTCGAAAGCTTGTCTTGCTCCCTCAACAGAAGTTGGTCCAATAAAAGATATTACCTCACCCACCTGGTAATATCTTGGGACCAACATGGCTACCACATCACTGCAAGCATTAGTCAGATGTCACCCAAAGTTCAACCTCCATCCAAACTTTGGCTGAAACACAGAATCTGTGTGAACCACTAGGGGGCATCCATACAGCCTATAGAAGCGAAATAGAAACTTTTGTTTTGACGTCTTTAGCGTACGTGCTACAATGTTCAGACAAATGGCAGTGCCTAGTGCTTTAAATGTTCGGCATGTCACAGCCATTAGATGTCATTTATTCTGCCTGCATACAATCCTGTAAGTTAGGGCATCATGTCTACGCTACAGCAGCACAGCCTATGGCACTGCAGCAGGGCTGTTGTACCGTCATAGTGTAGTTTGTCCTATGGCTGGTGTGACTTGCAGCCAAAGGACATCATTTGATTTATAGACTTGCATGTGGTTTGGTTTAGCTTATTAAAAGAGATGGGGTGGAATGGCTCCCAAACAGATACGTGGCATTTCCAGTGATGGGGAGCCCAAACCCACACCTCGGAGCGCTGCAGATGTGTTCTTTTTTTGGTCCATCCATTCTGGATGTTCTCAGGGCACAATAGCAGCCCTTGCAGTCCCCTGACCCACTCAGGTCTAGTGATTTCTCCAGAAAGAATGGGGAGAAAAGGAGGCTGTGACTGTCTCCTTCCCTCACCTACACACCAGCCAGCTGCAGAGAGGAGCAATTGCAGCACACTCCGAAAGCCCAGTTTTGCCCGGTATTAACAGAGTTGATAGCTTGTTGGGCCTTAGCGTCCCCATGTACAGCCTTCCCTGCTAAGGGCATCCAGTATGGACGGTGGATTTTGCATTGCCAGCATGAGCCTATTCCCACCACTTCTGTGTGTAACTCGGAGACTTGGGTCCAGACTCTCAGATTGTTTTGCTATTCTGCAAGCCGTCTGCACTGTGTTACATGCAGCATCTCACCCTCCAGCTCTATCTCTCCTATTACGCACAATAAAGAAGAAGAACTCGTTAAAATATTAAATCCAGACTAAAGACCAACTTCATCTCTGTTTACAAAACTAATAATGGAAAAAATCTCAAATTTTAGTTGGGTTGGGGAAAAAAATCCTACAGGTGAGACAAACCCAGACCTTTTCTGAAACCCCCTCATCTCTGACTTTGTGGGGGAGGCAAGTAAATGGAACTCCTGTTGATTTTCTGTCTCCATGTTAGACCGAAAGGTACAGCAGCGTAGACCCAAAGTTCTCTGAACCCTGAGCTACACATGCTACAATCAGGGTCATTCCTGTGGCAACTGTCGAGGTTTTGCAAAAATCAAAACCACCCCCCGTTTTGCCTCTGTCTTGTCATCTCACATCCCACATGTAGTGACAACCTCTCATCTATCTGTGTTCCATAGGACAAAATAGCACAATAGGCTAGTCCAGGCGTCGGCAACCTTTCAGAAATGGCGTGCCGAGTCTTCATTTATTCACTCTGATTTAAGGTTTCGCCTGCCAGGCATACATTTTAACGTTTTTAGAAGGTCTGTTTCTATGTCTATAATATATCACTAAACTATTGTTGCATGTAAAGTAAATAAGGTTTTTAAAAAGTTTTAAAGAAGGTTCCTTTAAAATGAAATTAAAATGCAGGACCCGGGCAGTGTGAGTGCCACTGAAAATCAGCTCGCGTGCCGCCTTCGGCACACGTGCCATGGGTTGCCTACCCCTGGGCTAGCCACATGCCTTAAAAAAAAAAAATCAAACTCAGGCCATGTTTACATTGCAAGGGGGAAGTGTAGTTCCCAGCGTGGGTCTACATACAGGCACTAGCTCTGAGCACAGGATGACCAGACAGCAAATGTGATAAATTGGGACAGGGGGTGTCGGGTAATAGGAGCTATATAAGAAAAAGACCCCAAAATTGGGACTGTCCCTATGAAATCGGGACATCTGGTCACTCTAAGTGGGCAGCACAGGGAGTTGTGTAGACTGGCCACCAGCATGTATTCTGAAGACCTGGCTGTTTTGTTTGTCATTACTGCCCTTTTCTGAGAGGAATCAGAACTGCGCCGCTGTATGTCATGGGGGCCCTTTTTGCTAACAGAGATTCTCCTTTATCTTGAGTGGCTTTGTGGCCAGAGGGTCTCATTTCTCTGCCCCACTTTGTCATGGGATTAGGAATGGTTGCCCCTGCGAAATCCGAGGCGGTCACAGATTTATCGTAGCATTTGAAACGATTTCTTGTAAAGGGCCCACTTCAGCAAAGCACTTCAGCAGATACCTAATTGACTTCAATGAAACTTAATCACATGCTTAAAATTAAGCTCATACTAAATTAATTCCTGTGCTGGATCGGGGGCCATATTCCATATAATGCAAACCCAATGAGATGCAAATGCAAAGATAATAATAATGAGAAACCAGTGTTTTGCAGTGAACTTCAGTTTTACTGAGGCAGCAGAATGTCACCTGACCTCCTACCTAGCGCCTTGGAGAGCAGTGAAACTGTCTCGTCTGAGCAGTCCTAATAAATATCATCTGGTAGTGTTAGGATCCCAGTGTGTTTATGTGGGGCGAGTGATCCTTTCTGGCTTTTTGTTCTCCTCTTAAAGCCGCTGGCAGCTTTGCTCTTGCTGCTGGAGGGTGGGGAATTGGCAGCTCTGGAAACAGTCGTTGGCTTTTTCTAATTAGTCCTTGGCAAGCTGCGGGTTGGAGAAGTCAAGCAGCAAGTAAAAGGGCTTTGGCTGGGGACTTTTGAATCTGAACACGAGCTGAGTCACGACAACTTTTCAGGACTGTCCTCTTGGCTGTGCTGAAGAGAGGATCCATTAGCCACTTGTTTCCCTCCCTCTGCCCCAACTCCCTTCTTGGATAGGGTGCCATTCACTACTGGGTTTTTTTAAGTGTTCGTCCAATGTGAGGCCCCAGTTCAGCACAGCACTTAAGCATGTGCATAATTTTGAGCATCAGAGCAAGTCCCAGAGAATACTCATGTGTTGTAAATTAAGCGCACATGCTTAAGTGCTACACGGAGAAAAAGGGGCATACATGAACCCAGCAGAGTGTGTTCATGCTGTGCTCCGCCAATAACGCAGTCTGACCAACCCCCAGTGTTCAAAAATCAAGAGTCCAGCTCCTCAAACCATGAGATTGGCTTAAAAAACATGGTTTAAAAGCTATACACTTTGGATCCCTTTTTGTCTCAAATGCAGACTGAGATTTTCAAAGCAACCGGAGGGGAGTTAGATGCACAATTCCCCATTAAAATGGCATCCACACTCCCTAGGCGCCTTTGAAAATCTCTGCTGTCTCTCCTTAAAATGAGAACCATTCGAGGGGCACGTTGCACTGGGCAGTGTTTTCTGAACTCCAGCTCCAGGGAGTCTGTCTCCCCTCGGCTCCTGCCTTCCTGCAAATTATCAGTATTAACGCGCTGCGGCGCTTTAAACAGCCCTGGGGTCCGAGAAAGGCCTGATCTCACGAGATGCTGAGCTGGAGGAACAGCACAGTGAGAGGGCTCAGTGAGCAGCCGGTCGTTTGTTGCCACAGGCAGGAGCTATGAGTGTAGTGGAGTCATAAGGGCAGGGGCAGCAGGTCAGGCCCGTAAGAGCAGATCCTCGCCCGCAGCCTGTCTGCACTTGGCAACAGTGGAATCAGGCCTAGGCCTCACCTTCACCAATTGCTTAATTTCCCAGCATGGGCTGAAGGGCAGTGAGCGGCTTTCTAGCCCTGTCGCTCGCCTTTTTCTCACAAGGCCCTGCTCCATCGACCGCTGTCACTCAGTGAGGTGCTGAGGAGGGGCTGCCAGCATGGGTTGCAGATGCCTCCTTCCTTTATCTTGCCCTGCCGTGGTTTATCCCATTTTCCCTGAGAAGGGCGATGATGGCGGATTATGAAGGAACTTGCCCTGACATGTGTAGATGGATGGTTACACTCTGTGGGTGGCAGTGGCGCGGAATGTGATGAGACGGAGGCAGACTGGCAAGGAGGGGTTCAGGGCTCCCCTGTTCATTTTCAGTGGGGCTGCCTCATAATTGAAATCGCCAGCAGTTAAAGGAAGGGAGCATGAAGGGCCACTTATTTGTCTCCCTGGGCCTCAGTTCGCCATCTTTTTGTTTTGAAGTGGAGGTTAACAGCACTGCCATGCTGCCCGGTTCATAAATCCACTGGAGATTGGGGGGTGCTCAGATGCTGTGGTAACAGGCCAAATAAGTTTCTTGATGAGTAGGTCAGATTCCAGGGGCATCTGGAAAGATACTTTGGATTGAGCACCCTGTGATGGGTTGGATCACAGAAACCCCCTTTGAGACTGCCACCTAATGTGCCAAGACTACTCTGAGGCCATTTTCCCTGGCAGCTTGGGCTTTCAGTGCGCTGCCTGGTTTGAACCAGACACACTAACCTGCTACAAAGACAGACCCAGGTCTGGACTACGTCCCCTAAAAGCTGCAGGCTTGACTGAAAACAGCTTAAGAAGTGCTCCTGTCTCTAGCACGCTGATGCCCAGCTCCCAATGGGGTCCAAACCCCAAATAAATCCATTTTATCCTGTATAAGCTTTATACAGGATAAACTCATAAATTGTTTGCCCTCTATAACACTGATAGAGATGCCCAGCAGTTTTGCCCCTCCCCTCCGGCATTAATACATACTCTGGGTTAATTAATGTAAAAAGTGATTTTATTAAATACAAAAAGTAGGATGTAAGTGGTTCCAAGTAATAACAGACAGAACAAAGTGAATTACCAAGCAAATTAAAATAAAACACAAGTCTAATCCTAATACAGTAAGAAAACGGAATACAGATAAAATCTCACCCTCAGACGTTCCAGTAAACTGCTTTTACAGACTGGATGCCTTCCTAGTCTGGGCACAACACTTTCCCCTGGTATAGCCCTTGTTCCAGCTCAGGTGGTAGCTAGGGGATTTTTCATGACTGCCACCCCCTTTGTTCTGTTCCACCCCCTTATATATCTTTTGCATAATCCTTTGTCCTTCTCTGGGTTCCCTCCCCTCCTTCTAAATGGAAAAGCACCAAGTTAAAGATGGATTCCAGTTCAGGTGACATGGTCACCTGTCACTGTAAGACTTCATTACTCACTTGCCAGCACACAGGTCTACAGGAAGACTTACAGGTAAAACAGAGCCATCTGCAGTCAATTGTCCTGGTTAATGGGAGCCATCAAGGTTTCAAACCCCATCAATGGCCCCCACTTTGAATAATTACAATAGGACCTCAGAGTTGTATTTCATGTTTCTAGTTTCAGATACAAGAATGACGCATTTATACAAATCGGATGGCCACACTCACTAGATTATAAGCTTTATAATGATACCTTGTAAGAGACTTTTTGCGTGACGCATGTTCCAGTTACGTTATATTCACACTCATTAGCATATTTTCATAAAATCATATAGAGTGCAACGTCACACACCCCATCCCACCAGCATATTGAGGAGGGTGGAAAGGGGAGACACTGGTACTAGGGCCCTGAGTCCGGGATGGGGGGCGACCCGAAAACATCTGTGTAAACAAAGTGAGATGGGCAGGTGAGGGACTGTAGTGAACATGACGTACTGGGGCCAATTTTTCTCTCAGTGAGCCCAACGTTGCCTTACCTGGTCACAGTGGGTGCTGTGACATGTGCCACTCTCAAAGTGCCAGGCAGGTGGCATGTGTGTGATCCTTGCTACTGAATGGCAAAGAAGTGGGCACATCCACATATATTCGCTACCCTGTCTCCTGCAACCTGCTCGTTTGTCTCATCCACCTTTGAGGCTGTAAGTGCTTTGGGGCAAGGACATTTATTGACTCAGTTTGTACAGCACCTGGCACAATGGGACCCAATCTTACTGTGGCCTTTAGGTGCAACCACAATATATTAAATAACAGCTTGAAAATGTTCATTTTTGTCCCTCTGCCTTGGTATAAAAAGCCCTTATTTCCCCCCCCCGTGTGATATCCTCTGCGATATTTTACAGCCACCCAGTTCACTATCAGATAGTTCCTCCTTTGACAGAGGGCATGTAATTAAAGAACAACTTCTGTTCATCAGTGACTCTGAAGGTACATGTCTGTGCCATCTTGCTGCCTTGTGGGAACATCGGGGTGTGGGAAATCAAATACCTGGCATTAATTAGGTAGTGTTTTTCTTGTTCTGGATGATGTGTGTGTGTGGGAGAACTATGCTATGTACTTATCTTTTGGACTCAATTCTGCAATTCACTTTGATCCAAGGCTCTAATTTGCCGTTGCATGTCAAACAGCCCATATGCAAACCACCTGAGGCAGGAGATATTTCAAGAAGTATTTCAATGAGATGAGGGTGTGAAACAAATTGCAGAAACAAAATGTCAGTGACGGTTTAGTGCATGTTACATAGCAGCGGCTGGTAAAACAAAACCCACTGATCTCAGGGGCTAAGATCCTGTACAGTTATTTGCTTTCGTTGGCTTGGGGTTAAAGCTAGTGGGAGGGCTCTAACCTGGGAATCAGGGAACCTGTCTTCTATTTATGGGTGTGCTGCTGGCCTGCTAGTCACTTTGGCTCGCTGTGCTTCCATTTCCACTGTCCCTCTGGCTTGTCTGTTTAAATTGTTAATGTTTCAGAGCAGGGATTGTCTGTTAATATATGTTCCTGCATGTCTCCACCAAGCACAGGGCGGGGGTGGGGATCAATCTCTGTTTGAGCCTATAGGCACTAATGTAATACAAATTATTATTTTAATTATTTAAAAGCATGTCAATTTCCCTTTCCTGCTCTGCCATGTCCTTGTGTGCCTTTCTTCAGAAATTGGGCTGGGTTCTCAGAGGGAGATGTGTGGTGTAATTTGAAGTGTAAGGAATGATAGACTTTTCTTAGTCATTCCAGTTCAGTGGAAGATTGACTAATTCTGTTGACAAGAAACGATTTTCCATATTTGTACCTGCACCTTATGCACTTCTGATTGTTCTGGTCTCTCCGTATATAAGCTGAGTTCTGTTTGACATTAGTTCTATCCATCTGTGTGTGTCCAGCTCTATCCAGGCTTAGACGGCGTTGCTTTCTGTCACCTGCTGGTAGATGGATGGATAATGTGTGCACAGCCAGAGTACATAGAGACGAGGTTAATTGGGGTGGACGAATGCAAAACTTAAGAGCTGGATAATGTGAAGCTGAACATAAGGGGCTTGACTCTGATCTTATTTACTCTGGTGCAAATCAGGAGTAACTCCCCACTGAAGGCAGTGTAAATGAAGTAATGAGGTGTAAAAGCAGTGTTAGGTCAGAATCCGGTATGTCACATGCAACAGCAGCTTGAGGTCTTTTGTGAAATATACATAATGTTTCAGGGCTGCCCAGAGGATTCAGGGGGCCTGGGGTCTTCGGTGGCGGGGGCAGGCCCTGCTGCTGAATTGCCGCTGAAGACCCGGCATTTTGGCGGCGGGTCCTGGGGTGGAAGGACCCCCTGCCACGGGTCTTCGGGGCAATTCTGCGACGGGTCCCGGAGTGGAAGGACCCCTCACTGCCAAATTGCACCCGAAGACCCAGAGCCAAAGAAGCTCCAGGGGCCCAGGCCCTGCGAGAGTTTTCCGGGGCCCCCAGAGCGAGTGAAGGACCCCGCTCCAGGGGCCCCCAAAAACTTTCGTAGGGGCCCCTGTGGGGCCCGGGGCAAATTGCCCCACTTGCCCCCCTCCACCCTCCTGCGCAGCCCTGTAATGTTCTGTCTTCAGCCCAGGGATAAATAATACTCCCCAGCACCAATCCATCAAAAACAATTACGTCTCTTTCCTAACAATCCCTCAGAACTGCTCACAAGGGAGTTGAGTGGGAGACTGAGTTTCTTGTCAGTGGAAGTTCCTTCCTGCCATCCAGGAAGGATGAGGATTAAAAGCCCCTTTCATTAATGCCTGCTGTTGGCTCCAGAACTGGCTCACAAGTTAGACGCCAAGACCTCTAGCGTTTCCTACTCCCCAAACATCACGAGCACAAGTGTCTCCCCAGAAATTAGAAAACCCATGTCTTTCCAGGATCATAGAACTCTTGTTCTCCTGGCTTTACAGAGGCTGCCTGGGCAGTCCGGTAGGTGGAGTGCTGGCCTGGGAAACAGGTAACTTGGATGCTCTTCCTGGCTCTGTCACTGATCTTCTGTGTGACCTTGGGCAAGTCCCTTCCTTCTACATGCCTCTGTTTTCCCCTCCCATATTGTCTATTTAGATTGCAGGCTCTTTGAGACCGTGACTGTCTCTTACTATGTGTTTGTACAGCACCTAGCGCAGCGTGGCCTTGGTCTTGGTGGGAGCCTCAAGGCACTACTATAGCTCACACAACAATAATACAGATGGGTAAAGTGAGGCAGAGAGAAGGGGATCTCATCATTTTCAAGTCTGGGTGCTTAAGTTCACCATGGAAATATATATTGTCAGAGTGTGATGGAGTGTATACCTTAGCCCACTTTATTCCATCTTCTTTCCTTATGCAGACCCAGCTAGGGAGACTCATGTGGGTCAGACCTAGGAGAAAAGGGTCTGGAGTTACCTCTCTCTGGGAATGGAACCATAGGGAAGCCATAGGAATGGAGTATCCCTGTGCTGGCTCTTCCAGAAGAGGAACTGGATGCTCGGGAGGACCCTGAGGGTCTGCAAGCTCAAGCTCCAGGCAACGTGGCTTAAATTATTTGGGTTTTATTGGATGTTCTTTGAGGGAAAGCTGGCACTGAAGAGGAGCTCTGGAGGGGCGGAAGACATGGTATTGATGATCACTATTGTTCTAGACACTTTATTTGAGACGTGATCCATTGGGAAGAGTGAGACAGTATGTGAGTTAGCTGAATCTCTGGAACCAGACCATCACAGGGCCTGATCAGCCATCAGGATGAGGTGACCAAGAGGGAAGGTCCAGCAATGCCACATCCAGCCAAGGTCACTCTTCTACAGATGGTCATGGGACTTAGTTTTAAGATGTACCTATCTCTTAGGGCTGGAGGGGATCTTGAAAGGGCCTTCATAGCAGGCCCAAGTACTGTCCCTGATAGATTTTTTGCCCCAGATCCCTAAATGGCTGCCTCAAAGATTGAGCTCACAATCCTGGGTTTAGCAGGCCAAAGCTCAAACCACTAAGCTATCCCTCCCCCGCACTGCACTTGTACCTCCTTTCCGGGCTCTGAGTGCAACCAGCACAGGTCTTGAACATGAGCCTCTTGCTCTTACTCGTCTCGGGGTGGAATCTCTGGTTTCTTCCACTCTCAGACCAGCACCTGGGTACAGTGTCCCATGCAGTCAGACCATTTATCACGTTCTATGTCCGACTGCAGTCTGGGCACCCGTGTTACTTCCCTTTGGGAACCTTTGACCAGTGATATAGTGACTAACAACAGTCTTCTCAAAACAAAGTATTTGTATGCAGCAGTTGGAGGAAAGCATTAGAGAAAAAGGATTTTAAACCGACAAAGTACACCTGGCTAGCCTCCTTTGCGCTTATGCTTCACCACTGAGAAAGCAGGGCAATTGGTTAGTTATCTTAGGTGCCTGCACATGAATGCAAGAAGACTGGGAAATAAGTGGGAAGGATTGGAAGTCCTGGCACAGTCAAGGAACTATGATGTGATTGGAATAACAGACTTGCTGGGTAACTCACATGACTGGAGCACTGGCATGGATGGGTATAAACTATTCAGGTAGGACAGGCAGAGGAGAAAAGGTGACGGAGTTACATACAGTGTAAGAGCAGTATGATTTTTCAGTGCTCCAGTATGAAACTGGAGAAAAGCCTGTTGAGAATCTCTGGATTAAGTTCAGAGACAAGAGCAACAAGGATGATGTCGTAGTGGGTGCTACGATAGACCACCAGACCAGAAGGATGAGGTAGATGAGGCTTTCTTTCGACAACTAACAGAAGTTTCCAGATCACAGGCTCTGGTTCTCATGGGGGACTTCAATCATCCTGACGTCTGCTGGGAGAGCAATAGACCAGTGTACAGGCAATCCAGGAAGTTTTTGGAAAGTATTGGGGACAACTTCTTGGCACACATGCTGGAGGAACCAACTAGGAGCCGTGCTCCTCTTGATCTGCTGCTTACAAACATGGAAGAATTGGTGGGGGAAGTAGAAGTGGGTGGCAACCTGGGCAGCAGTGACCATGAGATGGTCGAGTTCAGGATTCTGACGAAAGGAAGAAAGGAGAGCACCAGAATATGGACCCTGGACTTCAGAAAAACAGACTTTCACTCTCTCAGGGAACTGATGGGCAGGATCTCCTGGGAGGCTAATATGAGGGGGAAAGGAATTCAGGAGAGTTGGCTGTATTTTAAAGAAGCCTTGTTGAGGGTGCAGGAACAAACCATCCCGATGTGCAGAAAGAATAGCAAATATAGCAGGTAACCAGCTTGCCTTAACAGAGAAATCTTCAGTGAGCTTAAACACCAGAAAGGACACTTATAAGAAGTTGAAACTTGGACAGATAACTGGGGAGGAATATAAGAACATTGGTCAAGTGTGCAGGGGTGTAATCAGGAAGGCTAAAGTACAAATGGAGTTGCAGCTAGCCAGGTATGTGAAGGATAACAAGAAGGGTTTCTACAGATATGTTAACAACAAGAAGACTGTCAGGGAAAGTGTGAGACCTTTATTGAATGGGGGAGGCAACCTAGTGACAGATGTGGAAAAAGCTAAAGTACTCAGTGATATACCTTGACTTTAGCAAAGCTTTTGATATGGTCTCCCACAGTATTTTTTCCAGCAAATTAGAGAAGTATGGATTGGATCAATGGACTACAAGGTGGATAGAAAGCTGGCTAGATCGTTGGGCTCAATGGGTAGTGATCCATGGCTCGATGTCTAGTTGACAGCCGGTATCAAGCATGAGTGTCTCAGGGGTCTATCCTTGAGCCAGTTTTGTTCAACATCTTCATTAATTATCTGGGTGATGGGATGGATTGCATCCTTAACAAATTCATGGATGACACTAAGCTGAGGGGAGAGGTAGACACACTGGAGGGTAGGGATAGAGTCCAGAGTGACTAGACAAATTGGAGGATTGGGCCGAAAGAAATCTGATGAGGTTCAACAAGGACAAGTGCAGAGTCCTGCACTTAGGCAGGAAGAATCCCATGCACTGCTTCAGACTGGGAACCAACTGGCTAAGCAGCTGTTCTTCAGAAAAGGACCTGGGGATTACAGTGGATGAGAAGCTGGATATGAGTCGACAGTGTGCCCTTGTTGCCAAGAAGGCCAACAGCATATTGGACTGCGTTAGTAGGAGCACTGCCAGCAGATCGAAGGAAGTGATTATTCCCCTCTATTCAGCACTGGTAGGGTCACATCTGGAGTATTGCATCCAGTTTTGGGCCCCACACTACAAGAAGGACGTGGAGAAATTGGAGCAAGTACAGCGGAGAGCAACAAAAATGATTAGGGAGCTGGGGCACGTGACTTATGAGGAGAGGCTGAGGGAACTGGGCTTATTTAGTCTGCAGAAGAGAAAAGTGAGGGGGGATTTGATAGCAGCCTTCAACTACCTGAAAGGAGGTTCCAAAGAGGATGGAACTCAATTGTTCTCAGTGGTAGCAGATGACAGAACAAGGAGCAATGGTCTCAAGTTGCAGTGGAGAGGTTTAGGTTGGATATTAGGAAAAACTTTTTTACTAGGAGGGTGGTGAAACACTGGAATGTGTTCCCTAGGGAGGTGGTGGAATCTCTATCCTTAGAGGTTTTTAAGGCCCAGCTTGACAAAGCCCTGGCTGGGATGATTTAGTTGAGGTTGGTCCTGCTTTGAAGCAGGGGGTTGGACTAGATACCTCCTGAGGGCTCTTTCAATCCTAATCTTCTATGATAATTTAAATTAGACCGGCTTTTTTGTTAAATTACTGGGACAGATCAGAAGCCACTTACATTCTCTAAGCCAGTGCTCATCCTCCTTGTTTACATGGGAAAATTGACCAGCACAGCGGCATCAGAATAAGCTATTCTTGTGGAGTAATGATTCTGGAATAAGGTGAGTTATTCCAGCAGAGCTATAGTGGAATAGCTTATTCTGTAATAGCTATTCGGGGCGATTTCCCTATGTAGAAAGACACACCCACAATCTGGTTCTCTCTTCTTCAGACTCATTTGGCTGCTCCCCTTGAGAGTGGGCGAGGGCCATCAATGCTGCTCGCTCTAGCATTGTCCCTTAATGACCCTTAAGGGTAAGCTGTTAAGACTACGATTAGAAAGGCCTCCTCTCTTTTCCTAGGCTTTGCTGCCTGGACACACTGAAATATCCATCGGCGTTTATGCTACAGTCACACCATGCCAGTAACAGATCCCCGCACAGTGTTAATCCCCAAAGAGCACCCCTAAATTTGACACCAGCATCTAAATAAAAGTGACCTGATTTTTCCAAAGTTCTAAGCACCTACAGCTCCCAGGGACTTCAGTGGGAACTACAGGTGCTTAGCACCCTTGGAAACCATGACATTTAGGTGCTGACCTTCAGGCCTCTGGCTTTGAAAATATTGGCCTAATCGGGCTGTCCAAGCTCATGTGGCAAGACAGTGGCACGCCTGGGAACAGAAACCAGGGGTCCTGACTCCCCAGCCGTAGTTTAACTGCTATGTTACACCCCCTTTTCACACAGCAAGTTGCTAGCAAGCATCCCCATTCTTGGCCTCTGGTGTCTCCAGCTCTCACCAGGCGAGATAGTTAACAAGGGCAAGGTTTGTAATTCCGAGCACAGAAGCCGCATTAATGGATTTGAGTGATTCCTTTTTATCAGTCTCTCCAGCCTGCTGTTTATCTCCTGACTTTAGGGAGGGCTGGGACGGGATTAAGGGAATGCGGAGGCCTGATAAATGGAGATAGAAAGCCAAGAGCCAGGGGCTGATCGATTCAGGCCCAACATCAAGAGCTGCTGCAAGCTTCCAGGGCTATCTAATTGAATGGACCTTGTCCCCCGGGAACAAGGCTGCAATGGAATGACATGAGTTGAGCACAACGTTCCCAGCGGCTTGTGGTTGGTGCAGTCATTAAACCTTTTGAGCTGGGTGGAAGGGGAATGCTTGTGAAGGCATTAAGCTTTTGGCCTCTTGCAAATCACTTGAGTTTTCCTGACTCAACAGTTTATGTAGGTCTGATTAGTGTCTTGGCATGGGCTAAACTTTCCCATGCTTCCCAGCAGAACTAAGAGCTGCCGGGACCTCCTGGGTTTTAAGGAGCTGGGTGTTTTATTTGTATTTCTTTCAGGGAGTTTGAATAATATATTCTGAACACATCGATCGCTGCCTAGTAATGCAACCCATGCAGAGGTGAGCTTTTAGGAACGTGAGACAATGGAGGAGTTTGAAGTTTAGCTTTGGATAAATATTCTGAAGTCTGGATGTCTCCCCAGACCCTCTAGAGTACCTGAGTTAGCAAAATGAGCTGAAAAAGAAATCTGATGAGAGCAGATTCTCTGCATCCAGTGCAGTATTGGGTGAATCAATGTATTCTGGGCAAATCATTCCATCCCACTGTTATGGGTATGTCTTCACTGCACAGTTAACCCAGGTTCTTACCTGGGTTTTGACCCAATTCTCCCCACCATCCACACAAATAAACCTCTGACCCAGTGTCACAGGGTGCCCGACTCACTCTTGGAGTGCCTTCTTGTGGCCACAGCTGGGGATTAGCTCTGCCAGTCTGACATCCCTTTCTTCAGGTGCGCGCACGCTCTCTCTCTCTCAGAACTTGACTGCACCGTCTTCCTGGCTTGGTCCTTCAGCCAGGTCACTGTAGTTTTTCCCCCTCTGAAGTGTGTATCAAAGTCTCTCTGTACCAAATATCCCAGACAATCTTCCCATTTGTTGCCCCTCAATGGTGGCAATTCTCCAGTGGCTGGAAGGGGAACCCACCAGGTTCCAGCCCAAGGACCCTACAACCAGCATAGGGTCTGTACTGTCCCACACCTTGCGGCTGCTTCCCATGACTGTTTCCTACCATGCCTCTGTCAGGCTCCTTTTCCACCTTCCTTCAGGTATGTCCTTCTCTCTAGGCCTAGCTTCCTTCGCTCCCTACCCTCAGGACGAGTGACTGCAAACCTCCTTCCTGCAGCCTACTTCTGCCCTCAGTTACCTGGCTTTATACAAGGCCTACCTGTTCCTGCCCATATGAGTTTTATCCTTTAATTAGTCCTCATTGCTCCCTGTCTCCTCCCAGGTGTAGGCAGTTAATTAGCCCTTCTAGCCACCTTAACTCTTTCAGGAGCTGGTGCAGGGTGAACACCCCATCACACCCAGGTTTGCACAAGGTTTAAGGCCGGTCTCCTGTTTAACTTGGGCTAGATCCTCTCCATTACGCAGTGAGGATGTAGGCTAACTGGAGCTCTGATAGTCCTCCAATGCCTTCCCCCAACCTGGAGGACAGACAAGTTCTCTTGCAAGTGACTGCAGAAGGATCCTAGAATAGCTCAGCATAAAGAACCATGGGCTATGCCCCCAGACACACATGGGCAGATGCAGGAAGAGTAAGGACATGGTGACATGTATAAGGCTTTGCAGGGGTGATGCTCAGCCAATCACCTGAGTCAACTGTGCAGTGAAGACCTGGCCCGTGTGCTTCAGTTCCTTCTCCCACCTTGTGTCTGCTTAAATCATCAGTTCTTTGGGGGAAGGTGCTGCCTTTTACGATGCATCCAGCTCAACGGGGCCACGGATCTTAACCTCTAGCTGCTACGGTAATGCAAACAAAGATACCATTTAATATTTGAAAGTTCTGGCCCTTCTCACACGATCCTTTTTAGAACAGGAGACGGCTGTCCATTTGCTGCAGGACAGGGGTTGTAGATACCCTTGTCTGGAGGACTGTTGCTTGCATTAAGCATGGTGAGAAGTCCTCTTCTTTAGGAAGGCCTGGGGAAATATTGCCCCCAGTTCAAGCATGCCTGGCAGCAGTGCAGGAAAGGCTTCTGGTTAGGCTTGGTGCTGACTGGCTCTAGGTGATTGCTCTATGTTCCACCTAAACAAACCCCACTGGAAGTGAACCCAGCAGCCCGTCAGAGTGAAGACCAGACGCCAAACCATCTTCAGCCACATCCTCCTAATCTGCTCTGTGGCTTCTGCTGGTTTATGGCTCCTTGGTTCACCCACCCAGCAGGGAAGCAGTTAAGAACTGTGCAGTACCGTCTCTAGCTCCTCATCCATGCCAACACGTGGGGCCTTTCTTTCAGATGGCTCTGGAGCTCTTCACTCATTTCCTGTGTTGTCTCCCTCATAGGCCCCACAGGCAGTTTTCAGGCCTTTTTCCCGTTAATCTCTTGCAAATGCATTGGAAGATCTGTCTTTTCACCTGAAATGGTTTGCCAGTCTCTGTTCAGTCTCACTCCCTCTCGCTGTCTCATTCCTCTGGTTCCCCTTATTAATTTTGCCTTTGCTTATTTTAAATGCACAGCTCCTCCGCGGTAGAGTATTTATAGTTCTAAAAGCCTTCTGCTGATTGCTTATGCTGCTTCTTATATCCCTACTTAACAGCCTTGGCCTCTGGTGCCATTTCCTCTTTTCTGGATGATCCAGGATGAATCTCAGCCCCAGTCCCCAGCTGTTTGCTAGATTGTTCCCATATCCCTGGACCGCTTTTCCCAGACACTAAAGAAGTCCAGTCAAAATTCCTTCCCGAGGGTGTGTCTCCTCTCTTCAAAGTCACCGTCCTTGGAGTCAGAAACATACATGCCGCTGAGTCTCTCTCATTAGCAGATGGTTCCTTCCCCTGCCCCAGCGTTGCTAGCGCCGTCTAATGCCAGAAGCAGGGAAGTACTAGATGCCTGGGGGGGGTGGGGGGTGTAATGTTTGTGACATAAACGGGGATCGTATAGACCATTGTTGGAACCACTGCTATATATTTGCAGCAAATATTGTACAAAGGTTGTCACGTGATGTGTCTATAAAGAAATTATGATTTGCTAGTTATGATTATGCTGTCTGTATGCATGTATCATTTTTGTATTTGAAGTTATGAATATGGATTATACACTTGTGTCTCAAATGTATTTGATTCCAAGTAGCCTCAGTCAGGGGCGGCTCTAGGCATTTTGCCGCTCCAAGCATGGCAGGCAGGCTGCCTTTGGCGGCATGCCTGCGGAGGGTCTGCTAGTCCCGCAGCTTCAGCGGAGCTCCAGTAGGCCGCGGGACCAGCGGACCCTCTGCAGGGAAGCCGCTGAAGGCAGCCTGCCTGCCGCCCTCGCGGCGACTAGCAGAGCGTCCCATGGCTTGCCACCCCAAGCACGCGCTTGGCCTGCTGGTGCCTGGAGCCACCCCTGGCCTCAGTGAAGCATTTGGTCAGCTTCTTGAGAAGAGACTATTCTCAGTAAGTGCCCAATCAAGAAACACTTGACTGACTTTGGGAGACACCAATCCACATCTGAGCTTTCCTGGGAACATTCAAACTAACATGTAAACAATGGTGGTGGCCTGTGAAGAACTGAGTCATGCATGGACATGTGACTTGCCCATGTGACTCCAAACCCCATTTTGCTGTGATTTTCCACAGTAAGAACAAAGTGGTGTGCATCCACGGGCAGAGGATATAAAAGGCCCTGAAAACTCCTCCATCTTGTCTTCAATCCTGTTCTTACCTCTGGAGGGACTTTGCTACAAACTGAAGCGCTGAACAAAGGACTGAATTACCCATCCCAGCTGGGGTTGTACTCTAGAGACTTGATTTGAACCTGCAGTTTATTCTATCACTGCTACAAGCCTGAACCAAGAACTTTGCCATTACTGTATGTAATTGATTCCATTTAACCAATTCTAGCTCTCATCTATATCTTTTTCCTTTTATGAATAAACCTTTAGATTTTAGATTCTAAAGGATTGGCAACAGTGTGATTTGTGGATAAGATCTGATTTGTATATTGACCTGGGTCTGGGGTTGGCCCTTTGGGATTGGAAGACCCTTTTTTCTTTTACTGGGGTATTGGTTTTCATAACCATTTGTCCCCATAATGAGTGGCGCCGGTGGTGATACTGGGAAACTGGAGTGTTTAAAGAAATTGCTCGTATGACTTATGGTTAGTCAGTGGGGTAAAACCAAAGTCTTCTCTGTTTGGCTGGTTTGGTTTGCCTTGGTGTGCAAAGGAACCCCAGCCTTGGGCTGTAACTGCCTTGCTCTGAGCGATTTGTCCTGAATTGGTACGCTCAGTTGTTTTCCACCAGGGGCAGCATCGTTACAGGCGGCAAGCAGGACTCTTTGGAATTCCCCCTGGGATCTTCCCTGGATGGCGCTCTCTAGTTTTACAGAACTCGCACAGGAAGTCCCTGTTAGGTTTTATCCCGCCAGCGTAAAGGTCATATGGACCCTGAGAGGGCTTCTCTTTCATCCAGGCCTCCTCCATGTCCTTTTCACTGCTTCATGCTCACTCTCACAAAAGCCCCATTTCACACATCAATGCCGATCCCTACTTGGCTAGAGGAGTTGCTATTCAGTGATACAAGATGCTCCAGCCCTTCTTGGACTCCCACTCCAGCAAGCAAGACCGGAAATGAGATCCAGGTTTTCTGGGCTGCGTACATAGACTCTATAGTCATTAGCAGGAATCGAACCCCGGATCTTCAGCATCAAAATCACAAGCCCCTACAGGAGTGAGGCCTTTAAGAGTGAGTGGAGCTGATCAGATGGACTATGGCCCCCAGGATGTCTCTCTTCTGCTTGAATCAAGGTAGTGCATCACTGACGTCCTTGAGACCATGGGAGATTTGGCCCAGCTGGGGAGCTGCCCAGAGCAGAGAATGGGGGCATGGGGCACTCAGGGGGACACAGATTAAACATTTTGATAGGGGGATGTTGAAGCGAAGTGCTTTGAATAGAAATTTTCCCAGAACTTTCTGAAAGATTTCAACAATTCCACTTTTTCATTCCAATTTGGGGCAAAACAAAATTCGGAAATAGCAGAATTTTCCACAGGAGGGAAATTCTGATTCTCCCCCTCCCCCAGCTCTGACTGCGAGTCTGTGGAACCAGCCACCAGGGGGAGCGATGCTCAATGACACAAATCCAGTGGGCTGCCTGGAGCCCTAGCCAGCCAGAGCCATCCCTCTCTCCATCCCCCTGCACGTTGCCTTTCTTGGATAAACTAAACAGAGCAGCAATCTGAGTTGGCTGCCAGAGCAGGTCCTGGGATTGTTATCGGCGCAAGCCAGCTGATAGGGAGCATTCTGTGCACAACACACATTCCCCCACGCCTGCCCCAGGAGCAAAATCCGCCGCAGCCTTTCTGCCTGCCTTGGGAGATAGCTGGTTTCTGCACTGCAGTGACACTGGTAACCTGGGAGTGACATCTGGCTGCAGCAACCACCAGTTTCTGGACCCCTCACGCTGTCACCTTGTAAATGTCATCAGCCCCCTCATCCGGCATCCAGTGTATCAGCCGTTATGATTGTTTTGTTTTGTTCCCAAAATAGGTTGCTCTGTAGCAGAGATGCCCCGATTTCCATCCACGGAGGAATGTGACACGTGAGCCCTGGCTAAATCCCAGCCCCTCGTTTCCCATTGTCAAGAGTGCTTCTAGTGACTCAGCTTATTACTGACCCTTGCCTGGATTCTCCTTCCAAAGAAGTGGAGCAAGGGAATCCATGTGAATTTCCCTGTCAGGACTGAGGTAACTGAAGCATGAGTGCAAAGCTGGCAGAGGGGTGAATGACTGAGTGGATGGGTGAAGGAATTTGCTACAGGTGTGCACAGGGAAGGAGAATCTAATTTTGAGGTTAAGGTACCAGTGCGGGACTCCATAGTGCGGGTTTAGTTCCTGGCTCTGCCACAGTCTGGTCCCAGATTTTCTCAACATGGGGGTCAGGGACCCAAAATTGGGTTGCCAGAATGTTTCAAAGAGTCACGTGGCAGCTCTTGTCCCACAGGGCTGGCTGGGCTCACCTCCTTGCTCCAGGCACTGCAACCGCTGGGGTCCCAGAGCTGCTTAGGTTTGGCCTGGCCGTCATGACAACAGCAGTCCAGGTAGGCCAAAGCTGAGTGAGTGGCAGTGCCACCCCATGAGCCAGGTCGCAACTCTACTCACATAAATTTGGTCGCGGGCAAACCTGAGCGGTGCTGCAACCCCAGAGATTGCAACACCCGGAGTGGAGAATCAAGCCCAGGAGCTGCCACTGTGAAATAAGTGCTGGGCACGACCAACACCTCGGGGGGGTAGGATCTGACTGAACCACCCAGGGCCTCCACCCCAAACTATTTACTGGGTCGTGACTGGCCATAGCCATTTACAAATGAGTCCTGAGCCCCGAAAGACTGAACTGCTAGTCTAGTCTGTCTGTCTGTCTAGACTATCAGAGTTGGAAGGGACCTCAGGAGGTCTTCTAGTCCAACCCCCTGCTCAAAGCAGGGCCAATTCCCAGACAGATTTTTGCCTCAGATCCCTAAATGGTCCCCTCAAGGACTGATCTCACAACCCTGGGTTTCGCAGGCCAATGCTCAAACCAGTGAGCTATCCTTCCCCCTTGGGCAAGTTATAGCCCCCATCTCAAGGCTCTTATGTAAATTAAGCTGTCATGGGATAAAAGGGAAGGTCCTTTCATGGACTGAGAACTGTCTAAAAGACAGGGAACAAAGGGTAGGAATTAATGGTAAATTTCAGAATGGAGAGGGGTAACTAGTGGTGTTCCCCCAAGGGTCAGTCCTAGGACCAATCCTATTCAATTTTTCATAAATGATCTGGAGAAGGGGTAAACAGTGAGGTGGCAAAGTTTGCAGATGATACTAAACTACTCAAGATAGTATAAGACCAAGCAGATTGTGAATAACTTTCAAAAGATCTCAAAACTATATGGTGCAACAAATGGCAAATGAAATTTAATGTGGATAAATGTAAAGTAATGCACCTTGAAAAAATAACCCAACTATACCACAATATGATGGGGTTAATTTAGCTACAACGAGTCAGGAAAACGATCTTGGATCATCGTGATAGTTTTCTGAAGATGTCCACGCAGTGCTGCAGAGGCGGCAAAAAGAAACAAGATGTTAGGAATCATTAAAAGGGGATAGAGATAAGATGAGAATATATATTTGCCCTTATAATAAATCCATGGTACGCCCACATCTCGAATACTGTGTACAGATGTGGTCTCCGCACCTCAAAAAAGAGATATTCTATGCACTAAAAAGGTTCAGAAGAGCAACTAAAATGATTAGGGGTTTGGAGGGTCCCATATGAGGAAAGATTAAGAGGCTAGGACTCTTCAGCCTGGAAAAGAGGAGACTAAGGGGGGATATGATAGAAGTATATAAAATCATGAGTGATGTGGAGAAAGTATAAGGAAAAGTTATTACATATTCCCATAATACAGAACTAGTGGTCACAAATGAATTAATAGGTGCAGGTTTAAACAAATAAAAGGAAGTTCTTCTTCACACAGCGCTCAGTCAACTTGTGGAATCCTTACCTGAGGAGGTTGTGAAGGCTGGGACTATAACATTTTGAAAAGGGAACTGAATAAATCATTGGTGCTAAGTCCATAAATGGCTATTGTCAGGAAAGGTAAAAATGGTGTCCCAAGCCTGTTCATCAGAGGAGGGAGATGGATGGCAGGTGAGAAGAGATCACTTGATCATTGCCTGTTAGCTTCACTCCTTCTGGGGCACCTGGCATTGGCCACTGTCGGTAGACAGATACTGGGCTAGATGGACCTTTGGTCTGACCCGGTACGGCCGTTCTTATGTTCTTATGTTATGTTCTCTAAAAGGTACAACTGCCTGCCTGTGTAAGATCTGGAGTAGCTCGGCGGATTTCAATAGGGTGGTGCTGGATTTATACCTACGTAACTCAATTTACACCAGTCCAACTGAGACCAGAATGCAGGGCCCGATTCTCCTCTCCTGTTAGTGTGCATCTTGCAACACCCCCACTGGAGATGGTGGAGTTATTCCAGTGTAAAACTGGGGTCAGAGGAGAATCCTGCCCATTGAGTCAGTAGCTCATGCAGGGTCAGTAGCTCATGGCATCAAAAGAGCTTTGGCTTCTTTTGGGATAAAAACAGCTATGGTAGATGTCAGATCCCAGTGCTTTAACCTGTGGCTGCCATGCTAGCTGGGGAAAGCTCTGTTCCCTTCCCTCTCTTGTCCCCAGAACATAAGATTCTGACCTCAGGCTGTGAATGAGCTAGAGGAGCAGATGGAACTCTTGAGCGGCAATGTCCCATCTATCATGCAGTTATCTTCAGGAGGAAGGGGAGGTCAGAAAGCAGCAGGAGAGAAGAGCCAAATACTCCCTAAATAGAATGTTTGTCCAACTTTTCCACCAGGCAGTAAAAGCTCTTTATCTGCCCCCTCCTATCTACTGGCCCATCTCCGTTCTTCCGTTGTACAAATTGCAGATGGAACGGCCCTGCCCTGCCAAGTATTTTCGGTAGCCTTGCAGCTTTACATTGCTAGAGCAATGATTAAAGTACAGCTGGGGGGAGTGAACAGCTGATGGGTGCACCAACAAGCCCGTCTTTAACAGCAGAACTAATTGGATAAAGTCCATCTGGGAGGAAGTGATACCTTTTCAGCAAATGGATGGAATGTAGGGATCAAGAAGGTGACGGGAGCTTTAGCAGATCTTTGGCATATGGGCTTCTTAAGCTGTTCCCAAAACACTTTATTGGCTGGAACTAGAGAGCAGTAATCTCGCAGAATGGTTTGCCTTTTGCCTCTCGTTTGGGCAGGGGAGCCAGAGGTTTTCCCGACATGTGAAACCTAGACAAGGGAAGTATTTGGGGGAGGTGGGAATTTCTTCGGAAAATATTCCCATCTAGACTATTCTATTCCATATTGCTGCTTATAATCTTAGATGTTAGATGGGATAGGATCTGAGTTACTACAGAGAATTCTTTCCTGGGTGCTGGCTGGTGCGTCTTGCCCACATGCTCAGCATTTAACTGATCGCCGTATTTCAGGTCAGGAAGGATTTTCCCTCCAGGGCAGATTGGCAGAGGCTCTGGAGGTTTTTTGCCTTCCTCTGCAGCGTGGGGCATGGGTCACTTGCTGGAGGATTCTCTGCAGCTTGAGGTCTTCGAACCACAATTTGAGGACTTCAATAACTCAGATATAGGTTAGGGGTTTGTTACAGGAGTGGGTGGGTGAGATTCTATGGCCTGCATTGTGCAGGAGGTCAGACTAGATGATCATAATGGTCCCTTCTGACCTTAAAGTCTATGAGTCTATAATTGCTTGAGTATCTGAGCACTTTCTGGTAGTGCATTATGCGACATGACTAGCATCTGTCATGTGAGGCTTGGTCTTTCTCGCATGCTCTCCCCAGAGAAGAAAATCTTACTTAGGAACCAGACAGAACAATTGGTTCCCTCTTGTTTGACGTCCTGATGAAAATACTAGATCTGTGGTCTGCCTCTTGGGTTCTCAGCCAGGGGGTCATGACGACCCCCAGGACTGTTGCAAACAGGTGCTGAGGGGTTGTGGTTACTCTGGCTTTCCAAAAGCAGCAGCAACAGGGCCTCCTTGAGAAGCCTCTGAGTCACAGCACAGGCCTTCTGGTTCCAAGGGCGTAGACACCTCTTTGGCGCAGAGACCGTCTTTTGTTCTGTGTCTGTCTGTCCAGCACTGAGCACAGTGGGGCCCTGGTCCCTCACTGGGGTACCTAGATGCTGCCACTGTACAAATCACTGTTGTCATCGTCCTCCTCCCCAGGGTTTGGTTTGATTTAGCTAATGGCAGCTGGAGAACAGGGTTGATGGTAACGGCATTGGGGGAGCACCTAGATCAAGACAGGGGCCCCTTGTGGTAGGTGCTGACAGACCCACTGTACATGGCAGATCTTGCCCCTAAAACATTTCCCCTGCTCCAAGCTCCAGCAGTGGGCCCCTTTCATTTACTTGGTGGCTGAAATTTTGAAGACAGATTGCTGTGAGTCTGGGATCCCCAGTGGCTGCCGTCCGTCCATCCAGCTGAGCTCAGCAGAGCAGGATTTCCTGCCGTACATCTGCAAACCTGCTGGTAAAGCCCTGCATTAAGGTGACGAAATAGCCTGTCAGGGTCCATCAGACCCTTCTTTGCTGACACACACTGAGGCCTGGCTGTGTATCCGCCCTGACACCTTTCTGCAAGCAGCCACAGTTTTCCCCCTTTCTCCCCCATTAGCAAATCATGAAGATCTTTGGAACATGGGGCTCCAGCTCCTATATACCTTAGAGATGCTGTCCCAGTGCACAGACCCAAGACCAGGAGCTGAATTAGGTAGCTCTACAGAGAGAGAAGACTTCTTTCCAAGGCTCCTGCAGCTCTAACATGCACCCTTGCACTGGGGAGAGGGGTCATAGCAGCAGCACCTTGCTTCCCTTGCCCTTTGAATCTATGGTTGGTCTCGATTCTGCAGCACTTTCTCATGTGTGGTCCCTGCCCCACTGCAGGATTGAGCCCAGCACTTAGGCTTTCTCCATCCATTTGCATGCCTCAAGGGCGTGCAGAACTGGTCTGGGAATCTCTCCCACCCTTCGCACCTGGCGCTTTTGCTTCTGGCTGTACTGTGAAGGCAATTATCCATGAGGGGATTTTGTGATCGGCCGGAGCTGCAGAGCGCAGGTGGAGAATGAGAGTGAAAATCGGTGTGGGGAGAAACATTCTGGGGCCTTCGGAAGGTGTGACTGAGGGGAAAACGGGGGAGGGAGGGTTCTAAGGTATCCCAAGTGGTTCACTGAGCCATTACCGGAGCTGTGTTCAGATTTCCACAGCAGTGTTGGGGCAAAGTAGAATTCAGAGGCCTACTCTTCAATCTCTGGTTGGGAGATTATTCCCTGAACATCTCCCAGGCTTATTGCATCTGAAGACCTCTGTAAGGAAGGAGTTCATGGAAGATTTAGCAGTATGTCCTTGTAGGGACCAAGGCCATGGTTTTCAGTAGTGATCAGTGATTTTAGGTGCCCAACTTGGCACTTTACAGGACCCAAGTTTCCAGAGGCTCAGCACTTTCTGAAGATCAGGACCCCCCACCCCTTTTCAACGGTATCCAGTTGGGCCTCCAAAAATAATTTGGTCCTCACTTTGACTACACAAGCTGTAAGTCCTGATGAGGGAACCTCCAAAGATAAGCAGGTGAATGTTTAAATGCTGCTGTAGGTAATGGTCTTGGGGCAAAAACAAAGGCTGAGGAATCAGATCTGCCTTTGTGACCTTGAACTAACTGCTGTGTGCTGCCTTCTGACAAGTAAATGGGGGAGAATTTATAATTCGATATTTCACTGGGTTGGGGCTGCATGCAAGCAGACTCAGCCCCTTGGAAAGGATGGTTTGATTTATGGAATATACGTTGATGTCTGTGTGTTTGACCGCTCACATGAACACCTTTAAATATCTCCCTAGCTCCGGCAAAACCCATGGGAAGCTTTGATCCCTTTCAGGAATCCTTAAGGGTGTGACATTTGAAGCTCTTCCAGAGACAGGATGAGCTAGAAAAGGGATATTGGTAAAGCCGTAAATCTTGGAAGCTCCGTGTTTGAGCCAAATCTACCCTAGGATGAGATGTAGCCTGCAGCAATTAGGGGAAGCTGTTTAGTTTGGATGAAATTGGAATAGGCAGTGGTTGAAAACCACAACAGCCAGTGTCTCCTTTAGCTATGGAAGGCCCTTTACAACAGGTCCTAACTGAGCCTAATTTAGGTTGGACATTAGGAAAAAGTTCGTAACTGTCAGGGTGGTTAAACACTGGAATAAATTGCCTACGGAGGTTGTGGAATCTCCATCTCTGGAGATATTTAAGAGTAGTTTAGATAAATGTCTATCTGGGATGGTCTAGCCAGTATTTGGTCCTGCTATGAGGGCAGGGGACAGGACTTGATGACCTCTCGAGGTCCCTTCCAGTCCTACAATCTATGAATCCTTTTATGTCTCCACTATCTGTGGTGGAGCAATTTGACCCAGATAGTGCAAAGCTTAGGAAGTGGCATTTTCATGATCCAGCACAATTTCTTTATTGCCTTATTCAGACAATTGAAGCTGGTTAGTTTGTTTTATTCCATTTCCTTCACTGCTGGGTTCGCCTCCTTCATCTCAGCAGCCTGGAGCCGCTACTGATTCTCCAGCCACCTTTTTAGGAGCTGGCAGACTGTAGGCTGGGGCATCTGTGCAGAGCATTGTTGATTTCCTTCACTTCTCAGCATTTCCCCTCTTGTTAGGACCTGATTCTCTGCAATCCTGTGCGTCATGAAGTCACTTACACCAGTGCAAGCCAGGTGTGAAACTCCAACAAATCAGAATGGGGTCATCATACGCCCGCTTCGTGCTGGAGAGACTGACTGTCCATGATGCAAGGCAAGGGAGAATCAGGCCAATGGAGTCCAGTCCTGCCAAGATCTGGGAGGGTGGGGCAAGGGGGTACCATTGATTTCAAATGGAGCAGGATCTTGGCCATCACTTAGAACCTGAGATTAAGACTGAGCCTGAGTTTTTCCACCAGAGCTTCTCTGTGGCAAGGGATTACAAGGATTCTCACAGCAGGATGCAGGAGTCAAACCAATTTTCTTTTGCTTTACACAGTGAGGAGAAGCTATCAGATGCAATGGTACTTGGCGGTCTGTAAATACCAGAGCCATATTGCCAACCCCAAGCATCTAAAAATAGGGAGTCAGGACTCACTAGGAAGTCCTGAGAGTTGCTTAAAAACCGAGAGATTACAAAAAAACAAATGTGCGTCCTTTATTTGTCTTTTGGTTTTGGACCCTTCAAGGTCGAGTTTCCAAATGTTTCTCTGCAATCACAAGGGCTAGACCTTTTTTTTCTTTTTTTTTTTAAGATATAGGCTGAGATTCTCCCAGATTCCTATGACTCCAGGAGCTGGGGCTTTAAGAAAAAACACCCAAAATCATGAGACTTGTGCTGAAATCTTGAGTCTTTGTCTCACTGTCCCAGACCTGGAAAGAGAGGCTCTTTAACAGAGGTGTTTAATAACATCCTTTGGAGTGAGCTTCCTGGTTAAGGCCCTGCCTGCATGACAGAACAGGACCTCAATGTAGTGACATCACAGCCTACAAGAGGGTGAGCTAAACCAGCACAAGGTGGAGCTCATATTAGGTGCAGGTCACTTTGGGATGTTACTGGATGAGGCTGCAATGCTGTGTGTTCTGCTTTGTGCCCTCACAGGATGCCTTAGGGGCACACACTGTGTGATGCGGTTACAGCCACTGCACATTTCCTGAACTGGGGATGAGTGTTTGATACATCTTCCCTCTGCCTCATCCACAGAGGATGTGACTCTGTTCTAGCCCCCAACTCTTTTGCCAGGGTCTCTTGCTCAGTTATAATAATCCCCAGTTCTTAATCAGCATGTTACATCCTTATCCCCATTTTACAGATGGGGAAACTGAGGCACAAAGTGACTTGCCTAAGGTCACATAGCAGGCCAGGAATAGAACCCGGTCTCCCTTGTCCCAGTTCAAGGCTCTATCTATTAGGAACTTCTGCCTCAAGCTATAGCATCTTAAGCTTTCTAGGCTGGAGTTTCAATCTTTGGTCTGGTGGTCTGGTGGTTGCCATATCGGACTGAAAAGCGTCAAAAGAAAAAGCAGATGTCAAACAGCTGTTTAGTCCTCATGCAGAAATGAGCTTTGAATTTTAGGTGGGTTCAGATGCTCAGACTAACAGGACAACTGTTGTGCAAATCCGTGGAAAAGATTTATACTTCAGGCGGGGTTGCTGAACAATTTCACTAGAAATAGCAGCTTTTTATGTTTTGGTGACTTCATTTATTCAGCTAATATCTTTTGCTGACAGATATTTATCAGCCTGAACTTGCTTTTCCTGGCCTTGGAAAAATGAAAATCTTTGCTCCTGGCTCAGCTGAAAAACCCAACCCAAAATCCCTGAATGAGTTAGGCTGAAGATCAATCCTTCTCCTGACATCACAGCTCTGGGAGTCGTGACGAGGAGAAGGGAAGTGGCCCAAACTGCTGTGGCTTATATTGTACTGTCTCAAAAGTAAAGCCAACCACGGTTTAAAAACAAAAGCTCCTGGATTTTTTTCAGCCAGAAACGCCCTGTGTTTAAGGAGCTACCTGACATAGAACGCTCACCACTGCTCTCTAGTGCCATGGTTCCCAAACTGTGTTAGGCCGTGACCTCCTTTGGGTTCACCTCTGTTAACATGCCCCCCTGGGGTCTAAGAGCCCTGCAACTTGACTTCAACCCAATGGGACCCCGCAAGAAGTGTGGGGCTTGGGTTGGATCAGACAACCTGACTCCTTCAGGCTCGGTTTGGGCAGGTTCCCCTCCTGCCTATGGCGTCGGCATGGCCGTGATGGCTAGCCTTATGCCAGCCAGCCATTGTTCCACTGCTTCTCACTGCATGATATGGCAGTGGTGGGCAGTGTACACAGCTGCTTCTCACTGCACAGCATCATGTGCCATGACCCTCCTGGTACTCTTTGGTCACAACCCAAGGCTAGGGAACTGCTGCTCTAGTGGATTTTTTCCCCCCTTTTTATCTTCATCCAAAAACTTTCAGCTAGTCTGCCTCTCACCTCCTTCTGGACCTCAGAACAAGTGTGTATATTCTTCACATGTAACACACCACCTCCTTCCTTTCCCTCCCCTTCCCCTCTCTACCCCTCTTCCAACCATGAGATTTATCCCACCAAAATGATGTGATGCCAATTAAGTCATAATTTAGCTTATGTACTCATACTTCCAGTTCCACCTGTCAAGTCAGGTGATGATGGCCCGTGCTTGGTGATAGGAGAGTCCCTCTCTGGAAAAGCTTACGCTCCAGGGATATGAACAGGTGCTAGACAAAGATGAACAATGGGATCATTGGAGCTGGAGTGCTTCCCAGGAGATGTTTCTCCAGCAAGAACATTCAGACTCTGCTGATGATATTGTGCCCTAAGTAGGCTATTCCTCCCCAGGTGTACTCAGGTCTTGATTCTGATCTCTCTCACTCTGGTGTCAGTCAGGAGTAACTCCACTGAAGCTAGTAGAGGGCTCTAGTATAAAACTTGTTTAGAGACCAGAAACCTTGACCTATGCTCCTGTTGCCATACCTAGCAGCTGTATGTATGTCATCAAGTATCAGAGGAGTATATGATGACCTGACAGCAAATGTAAAAAATCGGGATAGGGTGAGGGGTAATAAGAGCTGTCATAAACAGATAGTAGGAGTTAATAGAACAGAAGTACTTTATATCTCTTTTGACTGTATAGGGTTAATAAGTTCAGTAAGCCTGGCTGTCACCTGACCAGAGGATCAATCAGGGGACAGGATACTTTCAAATCTTCAGGGAGGGAAGTTTCTGTGTGTGCTGTTAGTTTTTGGTTGTTGTTCTCTCTGGGTTCTGAGAGTGACCAGACGTGCAACCAGGTTTCTCTCCACTCTCTCCAATACAGGCTCTTATCAGTTCAAAATAGTGAGTACTAGGTAGATAAGGCAAGTTAGGCTTATGTTTGTTTTCTTTATTTGCAAATGTGCATTTGGCTGGAAGGAGTTCAAATTTGTATTTTGCTGAAAGGATTTTAATTTGTACTTGTATACTTAGGCTGGGAGGGTATTCCCAGTGTCTATAGCTAAAAAACCCTGTACCTAATCCATCTTAAATTTACAAAGATAATTTTTACTGTTTTTCTCTCTTTAATTAAAAGCTTTTCTTGTTTAAGAACCTGATTGTTTTTTTATTCTGGTGAGACCCCAGGGGACTGGGTCTGGATCCACCAGGGAATTGGTGGGGAGAAAGGAGGGAAAGGGGAGAGAAAGGTTAATTTCTCTCTGTGTTAGGATTATTTTCTCTCTCAGGGAGAGTCTGGGAGGGGGAAAGAGAAGGAGGGGGGAAGGTGAATTTTCCTCTCTGTTTTTAGATTCAAGGAGTTTGAATCACAGTGATCTTCCAGGGTAACCCAGGGAGGGGAAGCCTGGGAGAGGCAACGGTGGGGGGAAGGGTTTACTTTCCTTGTGTTAAGATCCAGAGGATCTGGGTCTTGGGGTTCCCCGGGCAAGGTTTTGGGGGGACCAGAGTGTACCAGGCACTGGAATTCCTGGTTGGTGGCAGCGCTACAGGTTCTAAGCTGGTAATTAAGCTTAGAGGAATTCATGCTGGTACCCCAACTTTTGGACGCTAAGGTTCAGAGTGGGGAATTATACCATGACAGGAGCCTATATAAGAAAAAGACCCCAAAATTGGGACTGTCCCTGTAAAATCGGGACATCTGGTCACCCTAGAGGAGTAGCCATGTTAGTCTGTATCAGCAAATACAATAACGAGTCTGGTGGTACCTTAAAGACTAACAGATTTATTTGGGCATAAGCATCAGATGCATCCAGGTATCTGAAGAAGTGGGTTTTTTACCCACGAAAGCTTATGCCCAAATAAATCCGTTAGTCTTTATGTATGTTATGGGTCTGATTCATCTCTCATGCGCACGGGTTTTATACCAGCATTGGAGATAATGGCTTTACTCCTGACATACACCAATGTAGGAAGAGAACAGGCCCAACATATCTAGTCTTAGATATGACTCTTTTACAGACTAGGGGCCATATCTTCACCTGGGACAAATCAATGGAGCAGTGACAATTTGCACTAGCCAGGACTGCAAAGTAAAATATCTAATATACACTGTTTCATGACATTAGATTTATTATCAAGGAAGCAGTCCATAATCTGCAATATTCTGAGCCCCGTCAGAAACACAGAGCTGGCCATTCTTTCCATTGCTAATGGAATGGAAGAACGGTATGTTCCCGTCAGCTTCAGTTATGCCAACATAATGCAAGTGATGGGGGAGGGATAGCTCAGTGGTTTGAGGCTTGGCCTGCTAAACCCAGGGTTATGAGTTCAATCCTTGAGGGGGCCAGTTAGGGATCTAAGGCAAAAATCTGTCTGGGGATTGGCCCTGCTTTGAGTAGGGGGTTGGACTAGATGACATCTTGAGGTCCCTTCCAACCCTGATGTTCTATGATTCTACATTTTTGAGGGCTTCATGGTGCTTAATATTTGCTCAAGTGCTATGTTACAATTAGTGCCTGTTGGTTTACAATTTTCATACATCAATGGAGTCCAAGAAGGTTTTATATACACACATACGGAGAAGAAATCGTCCCCTATTGTGCAGGACAGTGATCAGCAAGTTCACTTGGTGAGTATTTTGTGCCGGCTATTAACCATGAGTAATACTTGGAATAATTTTTGAAATTAAATTGGCATTTCTGAGCTGCCGGATTTTGGCCACCGTCTTGCAGGGGAAATAAAATGACATCATGTGTGAGAGTTACAGCGTGAAATAAACCAGTTTCCATCCTACTTGGTGACTAAAGCATCCGCAGAAGAACTCAGTATTTCATAGGGCGTGGTGAAGTTTTCCCTGTTTATCCAGAATGGAAGCTGGGTTCAAGCTACCTGACATCACTTCCCATAACGTCCAGGCTGGAGGGCTGTCTGGGCCTGATATTGAAGCCTGAACATGCTGAAGCCAAAATGCGTAAGTTGAATTGTTTTCTGACCTGAACCTGAGTCTGCATCGCCTGAGGCACTGATGAGAGGGCTGTGCCTCCTCTGCACACTAACTCCGCTTCATGTGCAGTGCAGCGAGGTGTCAGCGGCTGGCAGGAATGGGGGATGCAGCTCCCACATCCACCCCTGGGTAGGAGGAGGAGAACTGACACAAACCAAGCCTGAGAGGGTTGGGTTGTTTTCTGATCTGACTCAAACCTGACACTTGGCGTTGGGTCCTGTCAGGTTCAGATGGGATTGTAGGACATATAAGAGGGACAGTGTCATGTTGGCCAATAGACTTGGAAGAGTTCTGTTCTAGTCCTCACCGTGACCTTGGGCATATCACTTTGCCTCTCACAGCCTTTGTCTCTCTTGTCTATTTAACTATAAGCTCTTTGGGGCAAGGAGCATCTTTCCTGATGTGCAGATACAGTGCCTAACACTCGGGCTGGCCAGCAAACAAGAATTGGGTTTCATGAAAAATGTCAGAGGCTCTGTTCTGTGTCAGGACCAACCCAAACCCTTTGGAATTTTTTAATGAAAAACCAGCAAGAGAAAGATCCCAGAGTCTAGGCACTCACCTGGAATGGAAGAGACCCAGCTTCAGGTCACAGCTCTGAAGCAGGCAGAGCAGAGACTCAAAGCTGGTCTTCTCTAGCCCACGTGAGTGCCCAGAAGTGAGGTGCTCACTCACTTCCATCCTGGGCCTGAGGACATTTCAGTGACACATAAATAGCCAGGACAAGTTTCCGTTTGGATGAATCAGCATTTTCCATCAAAACAAATTGGGTCAAAAAATTCCCAGCTGGCTCCACCTTGCACAATGGGGTTTTTCCATCAGGGAGGCTCAGAAAATGTCCATCCCAAATGAAAATCTTTATTTCCATATTCACCCAAGGGATGACGAAGGGTGAGAAATGTGCTTGCTCAGCCACTGGGTTGAGTAAATGGGACCACCCCTATTCCAAGCCATTACAGGGTGAGGGCTTAAGTGCAACTTATATGGTGCCTAGCTCACAAGACGAGCCTGTTCATAAGGGTGAATTTCAGTGCATGAGTGCATTCAGTAATGAGTGCATTCAGAAAGAAGACACAAAGAGGAGGCAGCACTCGCTAGTGGAGAGGGAACTGGACTGGGCTGCAGGAGAGCTTGGTTCTATTCCTGGCTTAGGCAAATCACTTTTCCTCTGTTTCACCCCCTTTCCCACCCATCCACTCTCTTGTCTGTTTAGATTGTAAGATTTGTCTCTCACTAGGTGTCTGGGCGGTGCCTGGCACAATAGGGTGCCTACTTGCGGTACTGATGCCAACTATATAGAAATAGGGCTATGTCCTCAGCCAGTATAAACTGCCCCAGCTTTACTGACTTTTGATTTACACCAGTTCAGGATCTGGACCAAGTCCGAGCACCTTATCCAGCTGTTCTTAAAGTCTAGATTGTCCACCTCAAGCTTCTGTCTCTTACAAACACATTGTTTCCCTTTAAGCCCACTAGTGTGAAATGTTCTGGTCACCACACTGACCTCATTGCCTCAGATCCAGGCACAGATTGGCAAGAAGAGAATATTTTCCAGATGCATATCCCTACTGGCCCCCTGGTAGCTCTGAAAAGTGTGTGTGTCACAGGACATAGCAAAGCCGATGGGCATCGCTCAGACCATGTGCCCATGTGCAGCACGTCAGTCGGGGAAAAAGAAACAGTCAAGAGCTGCAAATGTCTTAGAACGGCCAGGACCAAAATGAGCTAATGCAAGACGGTGTCAGTTATCTGGTTATATACAACCAGGAGGAGCCCACAAGTATGTGCAGTGAAGCTTTAATCGAGCCAGGGTGGGTAACGTAGTCGTGAAGACATGGCGGCACAGGGGTCAGCACGGGCTAGCAACTCAATGTTCCGATGGGCTTGTACTTGGGTGCCAGCCTGTAATGCCACATCTGCACTACGCTTGTGACCTCTGCTAGCTAGATTCAAGCTAGCCAGGGGTGTGAATACCAGTGCTACCGTGATACCGTCACTGTGTTAGCATAGACAGACCCACGGACAACTCTCTCTTAATGATGAATGGGAGAGTATGGCGGAGTAGCTCTGCAGAACTCTGGCAGTTTACACTGGCTGAGGATCTCTCCTTTCGGCCCTGGAAAGAATATAAACGAGCAGGCCCTGAGTCTCATTCACGCTGCTCTGACTGTGGAAAGCAGCTCTAGTGTGTATAAGAATCGGGCCCAGTTGTGGATCTAGCACTTTTTTCTTCCAGCACACGAGCTGTTAGGACCAGACTGCCCTGGGCCTGTGTGGGTGCACAGAGGGGCTGGGGTATGTGAAAGGGGTGTAGCTTGCTTGCAAGGCTGGGTAAGGACTCTGCCCCTGGGGGATGCAGGGATGTGGCCTCTCTAACTTGAGAACAAATTGTGCCATAATGCTCAGCCATTTGCTGTACAACCCCCTGGGGCCTGATCCTGTGCCCTGCCCTGCCCCTCCCCTGCCCCTTCATCTTCCTCACTTTCCATCTACCACATCTCCTTTCCTTCTCTTCTTGCCCCTTAGGGGATGGGGCTCCATGTTCCCGTCCCTTTGTGAACAGCCCTGCTCAGGCAGGAGAGACCTGTTCTCCCCAGCTGTTAGAGCTGTCTCAGGTACCCCCTGGGCCCCTTCCTGGAGTTCAGTGGATCAGAGCTCCCTGGACAGTCTGTCCTGTCCTGGTGGAGCTTGCAAAGCCACTGATGGGACTTGGATGCCCAAATCTCGTCCATTTTAATGGGAACTGGGCTCCCAAACCTCATAGGCAGCTTGCACAATCTCAGCCCCAGTCTAACTGCAGCCAGCTCAGGATGGTGACACTGAGGATGAATTTGTCCCTCTCCATTTATTCCATTCCCTCCCCTGCTCCCCGGGATGGTGGTCCAGTCTCTCCCAGAATCCCCAGCCATCCGCTGAAACAAGGGTGTTGTGGCTGCAGATGCCTGAGGGGTCACAGCTGTTGTGACTCACTGGTATTTCTTCTCTCTGCTCTGCCTCTCTTCTGGAGGAAGGAGCTCGGACAGGGCTCTCCCTTGAGCCCCCCTCAGTGCTGCTGCAGGGGTTGTTGTGACGTGTGGGGTGCGCTCCGCTCTGGAGGGGCCGAGCACACGGCTTCTGCAGCAAGCCCATCCCCATGGGGCACAACAGCGGGGATGGGTGTGGAGCTTGATGGGGCTGAGTGTCAACACCAGGCCCTTGGGTGGACCCTGAGGCTGACGCCTCATCTATCCAAGCTGCAGCCTGGGGCAGAGTAAGGTTCTTAATGGCCTCACCAATACTGCCTGTAACAGGTGCAGCCAGGACCACAGCTGCTTTAGCCAATGAGACTCTGGGTATGTCTATGCTGCAGTGAAAAACGCACCATGCCAGCTGAATTGCATTCCTGGTGCTCGGGCTAAGGGCCTGTTTAATTGTGGTGTAGCTGTTTGGGCTTCAGGCTGGAGCCCGGGCTCTAGATCCCTGCAAGGTGGGAGGGTTCCAGAACTTGAGTTGCAGCCGGAACCAGCAGGTGCACTGTGATTAAACAGCCCCTTAGCCCGAACCCCACGAGCCAGAGTTCAAGTGAGCATCTGAGACCATATAGCCTGAGACCTTCTACCCCAATGGCCTGCTTCAGTGCCTACTAGTGCATCTCTCCTGTCGTTTGTGCATGCAGCATGCGAGGGTAGGGTGAGGGGGATTCAAAGCCAAGATAAATATTCTTGGGCTCTGGCTGGGGTGCTGGGAAAACAGAAAGCGCCATGAGTAATTTAGTTAATAAGTTTAGAAACACATCATTAGCCTGTCAGCACTTCCGGCAAGTGAAGCGTAGCCAGCCAAAGCTTGGCTGGTAGCAGCTGAGTCACACTAGACTCGGGGTTTCGAGTGCGAGGCGCTAGGAATGAAGGTCTACCTCGTCCCCGTGCAACTAGGCCGGCGTGACAGGCTCTACTGCCCATGGAGCAGAGCCAGGACTGAATGACAGCTCATCGCAGTCCTCATCTGCTGCCTGCTGCCCCTTGCTCCATGGAGGTGTGGTGGCTCTTTCAGTGGCGCAAAGCATTACTTCCCTTGCTGTGCCATTGGTTGGCATCCTAGGGGGTGGAGCCAAGGGTCTGGCCACACCCTTTCCCTGCTTTCCCAGTTCCTGTCCGTCTGTGCTGGAGAGGGAGGAGCACACGGTTCGGTGATGCAGGTAGCCTCGAAGGGACTGGCGGGCCAGGCCTTTCTCCCCCAGGCAGGTGCACAGTCAGGGTCAACATGGGAGACATTTTTCAGACACATAGTTCATCGGCTGAAAAATGCACTTTCGGTCGACCTGGAATTAGTCACAAATTTGACATGAGTTTGCTAACTAGTTTCAGACAATTTTTTTTCCCATAAGGCTGCTGCTAGGCAGGGGTGGCCTTTACCTCCATGATTAATGCATTCAGCTGGGCTGTAGCAGACCCATGTTCAATTCCACCCTTCTCCCTCACATAGAGGAAAGGTTGGCACATGCGTTACCCATGTTCCGGGAGAGTATCTCACCTCTGGGTCTCCTTCAATCTTTCCTGCTGCAGCTGTTTCACTTTTTATAAAAAATTAAGTAGTCACTGGAGCAGGGACTTGCGTCTCTCACATCCTTGGTGAATGCCCTGATCACCAAGCTATAGAATCATTCTCACACTGTTCCCTTGACCCAATGACTATTCATTGTCACTGTGAGTGACTATGAATTGCCACCATGAATTGCCCTGCGCAGCCACGTGGGGTGAGATCACTGAATACATGTTAGCGACCAGCTGGAGAAATGCAAATATGACGGTGCCAAGCTACTGCATACATCAGGGAGGAGCAGCAAAGGACAGGTTCCTCACTTCAGTTCCAGCAAGTAAGTTATCAGACAAACAGCAGATGCACACTGCGCGGCAGCAAGTGGGGTTAGCAGAACATGAGCACCTCTCCCCGCTGTCTGATAAGAGGGCACGAGAGTCCTGATGCATGAAGGAAGAGCCCAGCTTACTGAGTGCTAATCTCTGAAAAGCTTCCAAGAAGGGCACTGGCAAGGTTAAAGCACGAGGCAAGAGAAAGCGAGACCAGAGCTTACAGAAACATAATGAGGAGAAGCCAGGATACAGCTCTTCTGGGAAAGAAAGAAAACTTTGCAGCAAAGCAATTAAGATTCCCAGACAGAAGTGTGGTACAGAGTTATGGCTGTAATTCGTTCCAAGCAAGGGTGTCAAAACTCATTTCATGTGGTGGGGCCTGCTCCGATAGCCAGCTGCTTGGCACAGACCACATTGAGCAAAAGTTGTTAAAATAGAAATAGATCAAGATAAACCATGTTGGTCGTTACTCACATTGGTTTTTGATTTTAGGGGCTGCTGCTCCCAAATACCTGGTGTATCTTAGCATGAACCAGTGCATCAACATTTGGAGCAAATCACTGGGCTGAAGCTATCTTGAGTATCGAGTTCAGGAGTAAGTCAGCTGAGAACATAATTTAAATGTGTTGATATTTACGATGGAAAATAATAATTCACACACCTGCTCCCAACCATGGACAGAATTCTTGATGCAAAGGACTTCAGTTTGAGATAATTTGATCCCAGATATTGATAAAACTTGGGAACATGAATGCACCTCTACCTCGTTATAATGCCACCCAATATAACACGAATTTGGATATAACGTGGTAAAGCAGTGCTCCGGGAGGGCAGGGCTGCGCGGTCCAGCGGATCAAAGAAAGTTTGCTATAACGCGGTGTCACCTAGAACGCAGTAAGATTTTTTTGGCTTCCAAGGACAGTGTTGTACGGAGGTAGAGGTATATTGGAAAACTTGCCCATCAACAGAGTCTGGTACTGCAGTTCAACACGTTCCACTTGGAATGAGTTGCATTAAACTGAAGCTTAATTTCAAAGGCCTGAATATTGTCACAGCATTCTGTCACTACTTGGGTGTACCCTTGCATTCGTATCTTGAGCATGTTCAAGCACTCTGTAATATCTACCATGACAGCAAAGTCAGGAGCCCTTCACTGTTCTGCAGTTCAGTGACATCTTTCCCTTTATGAGCTATGAAAAGTTGGATCTCACCATGGAATTAAAAAAAAGTGCATCAACACAGCTCCTGAACATAGCTACCGAACTTCAGTGTGACACAACAGACTGTGATGAATGTCACATTCTTTCAACAGCTGATGGAACTTCTGGTGGTGCAGACCTTGAGCTCAAATAGCATTGACAGTTTTAATAATCACCTCCATCGCATGATTTGTTTAAACTTTAAAGCTATGTTATTGGGAGGGTTCCTCAAAACAGACTTAACTCGCATTCCGCTTTGCTCTGCAGAATGGTTGCTACCTTGGTCAACACACCAGAGACTGAATCAGGGCCCGTCACAGCTGAAAGCACAAGTCTCTATGATTTGAGTAAAAGATCCAAGCTCTCAAGTGGAGAGCTGTAGCAGACTTATATCCTCTGTGGCACTGGCTCAGAGGAACCAGAATAGTGGGTTAAATATGACTTACAAAGATCTCCACAACCGCTTCCTATCCAAGCACAGGGTGTCTGCTTCATCTGCCTCCTGGATCCTCCAGGTACCTCTGATACCGTTGATCAATCTTTTCTTCTTGGCTCTGTCCAACTTGGCTTCCAGGGCCCTGTCCTCTCCTAGTGCTCTTCGCTCCTCCGAAACAGCCTCCTCTGATGCCACTCCCCCTCTCTGTCAGTCTCCTCACAGGGTTCTGTGCTTAAGGCCCCTCTGTGATGGTTCTTTGGGGTATCCAGGCCTATGAGTCACCTTGGGTGACCCCATCCGCTCACACGGCTTCAGCTTCCTGACTGATGACTCTCAAATTACTCTCTCTGCTTTGACCTGTCCTCTCCATCTAGCTTTGTGCCTATTGCACGTATTGCCCTGGGTACTGTAGCTCCGACTCAAGAATAACTTGGCTCCCCATCGTCTGTCCCAAGCCCTCTGTTCTTGTCCTCTCCATCAGCACTAACAGAGCTGTGCAAACAACTGATTTTTTTTGCTTCCCTGGCAATTCTCTGAAAAATCAAGAAAAAAAATAATTTGGGGTTGACCATTTTTTGGCAATGTTTTATTGAAAATGTTGGGGAAAAAATTATATCAGGTCAAACGAAATGTTTCGTTATGAATTATGAGCCTTTTAAAAAATAGAATTTGTAGGACATTTTCAAACAAGCTGTCATTTCAGAATGAAAAATCAAAACATTGTGTTTGGGAAATGTTGAAACAAAACATTTTAGCTTGCTCAGGATATATTTCTAAACTGGAACAATTGGGGTAAACTGACCTGAATTCATGAGACATTTTGGGGTTGCTGAATCTGCAATTTTTTTTTTCTGGAAGAAAGTTATGGCTGAAAATTTTCACCCAGGTCTTGCCATTAACAGCACCACCACCTCCCTGGTACCGTTGGGCAAATGAAGGTACTGTCTGCTCCTCTCTCTGCATTCGATTCACCAGAGCCCTTATGCAGATGCTTAACATGTGAGTAGCACCACTGACTTCACGTACTGGGCTTGATGGGACTGGTCCCACGTGCTTTCAGTTAAGTACGTGCACTTTAGGGCATAGCCCCCTCATCCTCCGTGCCTTCCAAACCCACTGCCTTCCTCTGCTGTCCACCTTTCCTCTCGATATTTACCCTCTTTTCCCACTTGAAAAAAGGCTCCCATGCCCACTGCATCTCCTGCAAAGGAATGTGGTAGCTCAGGCATAAAGCTGTGGGAAGGAAAAGCCAGGCTGGTAGAAAGACTTTTTGGCTACTGTAATGCTCTGTACCTCATGGGAACATCCTACACCCCCATGTTCATCCTTATAAAATGATTGTGTGGTATGCAAAGTTTGTCATGTCGGGTGTCTTTGGAAGGCTCATGATGCACTGAGCATTGTTGTTATAGTGACGTTATAGTAATTGTTACAGTAATGTTGTGGCAATGTGATAGGTTGTAATGTCATGTATTTAGTTATGAGGCTGAAAATGTGTTCTCATGGCTTAAAACAGGCACAGGCAAAACTCTCCAGGAGCAGAGGGGTAGTTCACACCTCATCAGGGCACGTGTGGGACAAACCCAGCCCAGCCTCACATGAACAAAGGACACTGGCTTAGGCAGCAACAAAGGATCTGTTGGACTCTCGGGTGAATCACCCCCCTTCCTTTGGTCAGGGTGGCACAGCGATGAGGTGATGCTCACCTGACTGAAGGGGGGCGGGGGGCGCGAAACCAAGAGGGAAGAAAGAACATGATAAAAGGGAGAGATGTTTGCCATGTTTTCCTCTCTCTTCCACCTCCATCTATAGACACCACCACCAAGCGACTGAAGCGCTGATCAAAGGAGAGAGCTTGGCTGAAGGGAAACCAACCAGTCCTGAGAAGCATCTAAGTTTGTAAGGGCACTGGAAGTGTTAAGATCAGCTTAGAACGTGTTTTGCTTTTTATTTCATTTAACCAAATCCGACTTGTTCTGCTTTGACTTAAAATCGATCTTTATAGTTACTAAATCTGTTGGTTTATTCTACCTGTTGCAGTGTGTTTGGTCTGCAGTGTGTCAGAGGCTCCCCTTGTGATAACAAGTCTGGTACATATCAATTTCTTTAAATTGACGAACTTATATAAGCTTGCAGCGTCCAGCGGGCATAACTGGACACTGCAAGACAGAGGTTCCTAGGGTTGTGTCTGGGACTGGAGATATTGGCTAGTGTCATTCGGTTGCACAATCCAAAGTGCAGCTTACATGCCAGAGGCTGTGCATGAACAGCCCAGGTGTGGGGGTGCTCACAGCAGAGCAGGGTCAGGCTGGCTCCTAGAGTCAAGGATTGGAGTGACCTAGCCGATCACCGGTCCAGATAACACCAGGGGAACATCACAGCTACTTTGGCACCCGCTGGCCCATTCCACTGGCTGCACTGGAGCTGGACAAAGAGCAGTACAGTGAGATTTTGCTCTCTGGCATCTTTCGCCATCGGATCCGTCATTGCAGGTTGGAGCCAGTGGGAAGCTGACGCTGCCCTGACTAGTCCTGCACCTCTGGATCCATAAACAGCGTTTGGTGACTACGAAGAAATGAATGCAATGAAAGAAAAGAGGTGGTGCTAATTCTGTGGGAGCCAACACAGGAAAAGCCGTCATCCTGGTGGTCAGCGTGCCCCTCCCAGCTCAGCCATGTCACAGATGCAACTGCCCTCGGTAATATTAATTCACACTCACAAATGTTCAGCGGCCGAGTAAGCTGCAACCGTTGGACTGCCAGTGGCACTAACTGAGCCTTGCTTCAGAACACAGTAGGGAATGTCAGACTCCGCCTAGGGTGAAAAGTTACAGTAATGCCTCGCTTAACGTTGTAGTTGTGTTCCTGAAAAATGCGACTTTAAGTGAAACGATGTTAAGCGAATCCAATTTCGCCATAAGAATTAATGTAAATGGGGAGGAGGGGGATACTGCTGTGCTCAGCACCTGATGTCAATCCCAGCAATGTCTTGACTGCAGACACGTGATTATTAACACGTGAGCCTCTACTGCCTGAGCTGAAAGACACTGCTCTGTTAGCCAAGCCTGCAGTAGGTTCATCAGCCTCTCTCTGGGTTACAGGTTCACACTGTGCTCATCACCAGGATGACGAAGCACCTGATGCCAGGTGATTAGATTCCACAACACTGTGGAACTTTGACAGCACTTAGCAAGCCGGGCCCATGAGGATACACTTGAAGGAAATTCTGTTTGTGTTGCTTGCTGAATGTCATCAAGCTCTTTCCATCCACGATCCTGTCTGTTGGCTTTTCTTTTGAGGTTTGGGCCAGTGGACAGGCCTCTTCTTCCTCTGGCATTCCAGGGAAGACTAGGTGTTTTTCTGAATTTCTTAGATTGAGTTCAGAGGGTGAATAGAGCTCCAGATGGTGAGTTCCTTCTTCTTCTGATCAACTGGAAAGAGGAAGACCCTTGGGGAAGTCCTCGTGGCCCCATGAAGCTCGGTGGAAGCTATGCTGCATGAATTCCTTCCCTTGCAGCAACCTTGAGAGCCATTCAGTTATTTGAGGGCTGACTCAACCTACAATGAAGTTATTGGCAAAATCCCTATTGGTTCCAACCTGAGCAGCACCCCAGGTCCTAAGAGACTGATCCAAGACCCATTAGAGTTAATGGAAAGACCCCCATTGACTTACATGGGCTTTGATCCAGCCTGTGAAAATCAGACACCTGGAAGATGTCTCCAGTTGGACCCCCAAAACACTAATTATGTTTCACAATCTTGGTCCATGTAATTTAGGAGCTTCTTCAGTCCATGTTCAACTGGGCTGGCTCCCACCAGGGAAATGTGTCCTGCGCATTTGAAGCACTGGATAGCTAGTGCAGGGATATCCTTTTCTTGCACAATAGACCTTTGGGAAAATTACTGCCTGAGGCAGGAACTGGGTTCTGGTGCTTATATTCTGAATCTGCTCTCACTGATCCTGGTGTTAATCTGGAGTAACTTCATAGAAATAAATGGAATTGCCCTGGTGTAAGTGAGATCAGAATCAGACTCATCTACTTAGAGAAGTCACTCTGGATTGACACCAGCATAACCTAGCAGAATCTCTGTTCTGTACATTTGTCCACCACATCACTTCCTAGCAGAGCTGGCGCCTGTGCTTTGGAAACCTGGTGGCACTGAGGGGATGTCTACCCTGCAGTCACGGGGTGTAGGTGCAGCTCTTGTAGACGTACTCATTTCATTTTAACCTACCTAGCTCGGATACTGGTAGATGTGAAGCCGCGGCTGCAGAGATCAGCTGCCTGAATAATAATCTGGGGTTCTGGGGGCTTGTACAGTGACGTGCGCTGCTGCAGCTTCACGGTTCCAATATCTGAGCTAGTGAGAGCAAAGCTAGCTCCATAACATCTACGTGAGCTGCAAATGTTCCCCCTGATAGCAGGGTGGGCGTACCCCGAGACGGCATCAGGTTTCTAAATCACAGGTTAGATCTGGTGGATGCTGGACTCCATTCTCTCCGGACAGAGATTCCAGCACCAAACTGAGGATGTGCAGGGATACTGCTGTGCTCAGCACCCCGTATCAATCCCAGCAGTGTCTTGGCTGCAGACACATCCTACCAGGGCCAGGCTGGGCTCCATTTGTGCACACGGTGGTTTTCTCTGCATTTTGTCAGGCAGGATCACAGGGGCTTTTTCCCTCGCGCTTTGTCCATGGAGCTTGACTGAGGCTGAGCCGTGTTTCCAAGTTACAAAGAACAGTAAGACACAGGCCAGGGTGGCTGTTTTCCAGTTCTTACCCAGCTGTGCTGAGGGGGTTGCGATTCCAGAGCCCTGTCACACAGCCACTGCACGGTAGCTCCAGAGAAGAGATCTGCAGATTCTGTTTCCAGGAATTGGCGGGACCTGATTTTTTGGAACCGCAGATTTACCTGCTTATGAATAAACACAATTAGAGCTGGTCTGCACTCAGTTACAGCTGATTTTTATCTACTCCACGCTTACATTGCAAATGGAAAGAGCACTTGGCTGGATTCTCTCTTTCCATTTCCAGTCCCTGTGACATACTGAGAATTTGGAAAGAGAACAGCGAGGCTTGGCCTCTGTGAAGTGCTGGCTGCATTGGGTTTCTCCTGCCCATGCATTAGCTATGCTCTTCAGTTCAGTTTGTTTTAAGGCCTGGAGGGACCATTGTGGTTTCCTGCTTCTACTAGGGCTTGACTTTCCAGGATATTCTGTATGCAAATCCAAGCCGAGAACCCTGGAGCCACCCAACCAAGGGCAGCGATCCCCACTTTACAGCTGGGGAACCGCGGCATAATGAAATTAAGTCAGCTGTCCAAGGTCACCCAGAGCTGGGAACCAAATGAAGTTCTCCTGCAGCCCAAGTCAGTGCCTTAACGACAAGGCCATCTTTAAACTAAGCCCATTTGGTTCCCATGCCCTATTCCAGCCTCCATGTCTCTGCAGTGACCACAACGTTAGTGCTAATTATGATGGTGGATACTTGCCTAGTAGGAAAGAATTGAAAGCTACACACACGTTTCCTGTAGGCCAGTGCTACCAACCTGGACTGGATTCTAGCTGGTAGCTTGTAGAGGAAAAGGCACTGTGGGACATTGCCAGCACTTTGAGCCACTCAGCCGCCCCTAAAGGAGGGCAGCTATTAGACTGGAAGCTGAGATCGTGTGGGATGGGGTGTGTGAGCTAATTGGACCAGCCCCTCTCTAAGATCTATACTGTTCTCAGTGGTAGCAGATGACAGAACAAGGAGTAATGGTCTCAAGTTGCAGTGGGGGAGGTTTAGGTTGGAGATTAGGAAAAACTTTTCCACTAGGAGGGTGGTGAAGCACTGGAATGGGTTACCTAGGGAGGTGGTGGAATCTCCTTCCTTAGAGGTTTTTAAGGTCAGGCTTGACAAAACCCTGGCTGGGATGATTTAGCTGGGGATTGATCCTACTTTGAGCAGGGGGTTGGACTAGATACCTCCTGAGGTTCCTTCCAACCCTGAGATTCTATGATATTCTATGATTCTAAGATGGAAGTTTCTCTTCCCACCAGCAGTAGGATACTTGGCCTGTCTCCTGCATATCCTGTCCCTGAGCCTCATCACGTCCCAGTGTTCACTTTGTTCACAAAGCGCTTCAGATAAGCCCATTGGCAGAGGCTCTGCATTCTGCTGAGGCATTAAGAACTCAGGGCGTTTTTTTCATTAACCTCTTGAGACCCTCAGAAAACAGAGCCCACACGCAGGCCAAGGAGCTAGGACACAAATACAGGCCCTGTTCCCTGGAAACATAGGCATTACAACAGGTGGCTGTCTAGCCCAGGACCCTGTCTGAAGCAGTGACCAATGTCAGATGCTGTCAGCCATCTTAGCTGAAGAAAGCAGCCCATGAGACGTTAGCATTGCCTAAGCCAAACACAAATCCTAGCCCTAGTTAAACCTCAAACCTCCAACTAATGAATAAGTAGAACCAAGCCCCGCTCCTTGGTTTATCTCAAGATGAAAGGGATTTCACATGCCCCTCATCTCTAGGGCTGAAGGACATTTTCTTTGATGACAAGAGGTTGACTCTGTGTTTCGAGTCTGTGAAACTTGTGGGGAATTGGAGACATTTTTAGAAAGTTTAAAATGAATTGAAGAGATCTCGTTTCAGATGTTTGCTTCTCTCTGGGTATTCATTTTTTTTTTTTTTTTTAAATTTGAAAAGCCACCTTTGCCCAAAACCGCCTCAAGCATCAGCTGTCTGAAAAAGCAGCAGCAACAGCTGGGGCTCCACATAAACATCTCACACAGGGAGCTACCATGGGATCCTACCACACATCCTGGAGAGCGACAGGCACATCCTGAATGTCACACATGAGATAAACATGGGACTGTCATGCTTGGGACATGTCACCTATGGGACAGCTATGGAACCATCTCCGGTCCTTATGCTCTTGTCCCTTGATGGGTTGTGGCTGGAATGGAGATGTCATGAAGCTAAGAAAGCCCAGGATGCTGAGCTGAGGGAACATGTCCACTGAAAGAGTGACTCTTCTCCCAGCTGTTTCTTGTCTCTGCTATGCTCCATTGTGCTTGATGGCCAAGATTTTAAACAGGGACTTGTGATTTTGAATACCCAACCTGTGATACTTGCAAAGGCCTAATTTCCCGGCAGTGCTGAGCACCTGTCTCACACAGACAAGGCCCTTTTAAAAAGTGCCAGAAAGAAAATGATGTGTATTCATTTCATGATGCCTTCCTGGCTGGAAGCTGCTCCACTTCCTACTGCCACTCGTCTGGAGTGTATTTGCCTTCATTACTCCTGCACGGCAGCTGAAGAAGATGGAATTGGTCAGAGGCTGCTGGCTCCTCCACCTGCTAAGAGAGGAAGCTCAGGTTGAAGCCCTGAATCTTGCTCTGGTACCTTGACAAAGAAAGACCATCCTTCTTCGTGCTTGTCCAGCTAACCCCCATGGGCTCATGCGTTTGTTTGTCCAGTTCTGATTTCATGCCTCACGTTGCTTTTCTACTTCTTCCACTAGCACCGAGAAGCCTCGACTGGGATCAAAGCCCCATTCTGTCAGGTGCTGCACAGACACAGTGAGAGACAGGTCCCGTCTCAAAGAGTTTCTGATCTAAGCAGAAAACGGGTAGGGAAACACACAGAGAGAGGAGGTGACTCGCACAAGGCCACACGGCTGCTCAGAGGTGGAGGGCGGAGTAGAACCCAGGTGTGGTGTTCTGTGCTGTGCCCACTAAACCATGCTGCCTTCTAGCTGTATCTCTTTAAGAGCTGATGTTATTTAGCTTGATCTGAGTTTTAACAAAAAAAATGTTGAGGAACAGATGGGCCCCTGGCTGCTGACAACCAGCTGTCACAAACAGGAAAACACATGTACTTTCCAGAGTGCGCCAGCAGCATTTCTCTTAACAGAAAATGCATTTTTCCTGCTCCGGGAAAGGCTGTTTGATGTAATATTGTCATAGGAAAAAATCCATATGTTGCAGTTTTGAAGAATGTGGGAGATGCTCTGGGGACAGTGTCATCTCTGAAAGCTTTTAAGAACCAGGTATCATAAAGAAGGGAAGCCCAGACCTGGCTAGGAACCCCTGGGCATCTGCTGGAGCATTGCTGAGTCCCACAGCCAGCAGCTTCCAATAGCAAATGGTTGTGCCAGCGCATGCCCCAGGCCTGAGCGGATGTGCGGGCCAGAAAGTGTTTTGAGTGTTGCCTGACAAGAAGCAACACATTCAAAGTGTGCTGGGGCCTGACGTTCTACACCAGGTGTGTCTGTGTGTTGCTGGAGCCAGCCAGTTGGAATGGTCCTGGTGAGCCTGAGCAGGGATGGAGGATTGGTGATGAGCCAGCCCAGGGTGCTTCTGTCCCAGGGTGGCTGGCTCCTTTAAGATAGAGGCTGAGGACAGATCCAACTCTCCTTCTGCGGTGTGGCATTCTTAAGGGGTTCTGAGCGCAAGGAGATACTGAGGCAGGGCATCACAGAGCCATTGCAGGCCACATGGGGGCACTCAGGGCTGGCGCCACCCATTAGGCGACCTAGGCGATCACCTAGGGCACTGACATTTGTGGGGCAGCGACAGCGGTGGCCAAACATCCGGCCGCCGCGGTCATTGGTGGTATTTTGGGGGTGGGACTTTCCGCCGCCTCTGTTGGGAGCGCCATTTTGGGGGCAGGACCTTCCGCCACCTAGGGCACCAAAAAGGCTGCTGGCACTCCTGGGGGCACTTGGGAGAAGACTGACTCAGGTACGGCTCCTCTCAGTGAGGTTCTGCTGGGGGAGGGGAGAGGTGGTTCTTTGCCTTCCCACTTGGCTGTCACGCGTATCACACGTGCATGACTGCAGGGAACCATCACACACGCCTGAGAGTGCACACTGGAGAACACAGAACTGCTGTGCAAGCCTGAGCGCGTGGCACCATTGCAAAGTTCACCCGGTGGCCATTTACATAGGTTGGATGAAGCAGAGCACCAAGCTCTGTGCATGGGTTAGCGTCTTCCTTGCTCCACCTGCGCTGAGGATAACAGCCTGCTGCTTACTCAAGCTGACCCCTGCTCCTCATATTAAATTGCCAGGGGCTCATGTGGCTGCTGCTGAGGTTCTGTTGGGTTCTATATCCACTAACGATCCATGCTGTGTTTTAAAAAGATAGCTGTGACATTCACTACCCTTCCATCCCCAGGGTTGTAGCCAATTTTAAGGAGAGATTGCACATTATTGCTAGCGGCTTGGTGTGCACTTTAAAGCGATATTGGCAAAGCTAGATCGGGAATGTAAAAAACCACCCCCCCGACCGACAGCTATGTCAACAAAAACCCTACTGTAGATGCAGCTGTGTTGATGGAAGACAGCTTCTGTCTCTGCAGCTAATATCGTTTGGGGAGGTGGTGTTCCTACACGGGCAGAAAAACTCCTATTGATATTCCCTCTGGATTTCTACCACCCAATCCTTGTAGCTATTTCACTTGGTTCTGTGTTCCAGCTCCGCCTCTTTTGACATCTCGCTGACAGCAGTTCAGCCGATTGCCTCAAGCTCTGGCACGCGGGCCCCAGACATGGGGCTGGAAGTGGGGAATTATTCTGCAGTGAACGGACTGGCTGGGGCAGGCACAGATTCTGTTAACCAGCGTGTGTGCATTCAGTGTTTGTTTGGTTCCGGTTCCCTTCCAGGCCACGTGGGGGAAAACGCCTCACAGCTGGAGGACACCTCAAGGTCACGGCGGAGTCACTCGGGGACACTAGCTCCTCTCACACCTGCTTTCCAAGTGATGGGAAACAAAGGAACCCCAAGCATTTGAGCTGGAAGCCAGGCGCTGGAAAACATCAAAGAACATCTTCTCCAGAGACGAGATTTCAGTCTGGCTCCAGGCCCAATGAAGGAAAGGGTGGAGCTAGTGAAAGTGAGAGTCAGAGAGAGCAAGACAAGGGTTAGAGTGGGAGGGAACGGCAGGCTGCTGCTCCACGTTACTCTGCTAACGCTCTCCCAGACCTGAAGCTGCTTCCCCTGCTGCTCCAGCAGCCTTAGCTGAGGGGTTCCCCAACTGTTTGCCGGCACAACCCCATTTTAATGAGCTATTTCCTCCTGGGCCGGTGGACAGCACCAAGGACAGTGATTTGGGGAACAAAATGGCATCCGTCCTCCATGCATTGTTGTGATAAATGAAGGCGGCGGTGGTGGTGATGGGAAAGCTCCCTTTTATGGACACCCAACCAGCCAGTTAGCTATAAAACCCCTGTTAGCAGTTAATATATACTTGAGTTACCTCTAAAGGGTTAACAAGGCCACACATCAAAGGCAAGGAATGGCCACCTGACCAAAAGAGCCAGTGGAAGGGTCAGAACTTTTTAAAATTGGGGAAAAAACTTCCCTTTGTGTGTGTGTTGTGTTTTTCCGGGAAGGAGAGGAACAAGGAGCAGTCCTGCTGTGAGAAGCTGAAAGCCAGATATGAAAAACCATTAGAGCAAAAACTTAAAGATTGCGTAGCTAAACCCCCGCAAATGTAAGCAAACGAGGGACTGTCTAGGAAGACGCGATTAGGGTTATTGCTTGTATTTTTTATTGGCTTGTGGACTCTTCTGTGCTAACCCCAAATGCTTTTTTTTTTTGGTTTTGCCTGTAACCTTTAAGCTGGACCAGAAGAAGGTTATTCTTGATGTTTACATTTTGTAAGTGGGTTTTTTGAAATCTAGCAAAAGCCTAAGCTCCAGATGTATTTTCTTTCTTTTTGTTTTTAATAAAATTGACCTTTTCAAGAATAGGATCGGATTTTTGGTGTCCTAAGAGGCTTGTGCATATGTTGTTTAATTAGCTGTGGGGAGGTGCAGCTCAGTGGTTTGAGCATAGGCCTCTTAAACCCAGGGTTATGCGCTCAATCCTTTAGGGGCAATTTGGGGCAAAAATCTGTCTGGGGATTGGTCCTGCTTTGAGCAGGAGGTTGGACTAGATACCTCCTGAGGTCCCTTCCACCCTGACATTCTATGAACACCTGATTTCCTTTGTTTTCCTTTCTCAGCTCTTCCCCAGGGTATGGGGGGTGAAAGGGCTTGAGGGTACCCCACAGGAAGGAATTCCCAAGTGCGCCTTTCTGGTTTTAAAGTGGTTTTTTTGCATTTGGGTGGTAGCAGCATCTACCCATCCAAGGTCAGAGAGAAACTGTAACCTTGGGAGTTTAATACAAGCCTGAAGTGGCCAGTATTAATTTTTAGAATCCCTGTGGGCCCCCACCTTCTGCACTTCAAGTGCCAGAGTGGGGAATCAGCCTTGACAATTGTGATCTGACACACACCATACATGCGAGGTGACACGGTGTGGAGCAAAATGTCATCCTCTGCACACTAAGGATTGCTGCGACCCCATCTGCTGATGGCCTGATCCCATTTGGCCCATATGGAATCAGAGCATAAAGAAACCAAGGCGACCACAAAAGAGAAGCCTAGAGTCACCAAACCTCTTAGTAAAAGTATCTTGTAGCTGGCCAGGAGAGTGGAAGCGCCTGAGAACCGAGCCAGGTTTCAGCATGTCCTCCACATCCCTGGAATATGGGTGCTATTGATTCCAAGCCCAAGGCCATAGGAAAGCTCCATCCTAACCTCCTGCAACTGGCCAATGAGTGAGATTTGGAAGAATGGGGTTTGACACTAGTCCCAAAATAATGGTTCATTAACACTGTGGCTAGATTCGACACTGTCCTGCACCTTGATCCATCTCGAGAGCCCCTGGGTTTTTCATAAATGCAAAACTACACTGCAACCCAGCGTCAGCAGCTCCTCTCAGGTCTGACAAACTCACTACACTTAATGAACTGTTTTCAAAGTGCTTATCCCGAAAGCATCTTGTAAGGTAGCGAAGACAGCTGGTGACACGCCGGTTGCTTATATCGTTGTGAAATGTGTGTGTTAACGCTATATGTGGATCCCTGCTGATATTATGTTTGAAAATCTGTCCTCCAACACTGGGGGAAACAGGTTTTCTTCCAGATGGGAGGGAAAGGAGTTATTTCTTTGCCCCCAATGTATACTGAGCATTGAGAAACCAACACAAAGGAAGCGGCATTTGCATGTGAGTCAACAGGAAAAGCCAGGTCGAGGAGGGGGATGTGAAATCAGCATGGGAGGACAGCAGAAACAGAAGCTGCTTGGGTTGTCTTGTCTCTGAGGTCAAAACAGACAGTTTGGGGAAATATAAAGAGAAGCAAAACTTTGGTAGCCATTTCATTAGTGAAAAACAGGGCTCCAGTAATGGAGAATCAAGTCCTCCATCACCAGTGCAGTAGCCCCTTTTTAGGCCAACTTTGTGACCGAAGTAGCCTTACCACTGGGAGTGGCCCTTTCCACTTCAGTAGGATTATTTGCAGGAGAGCAGGTTCCTTTTCTGAGCAAAGGTTGCATGATTCGGGCACGATACAGCTCAACTTAAGGTGATAGCAAAACACTCTCTAATTTCAGTAGGTCCCACCGTGCCAAAAGCCCTACCCAGGCCACCTGCTTTCCTATTGAGACACAAACACCTTTTCTCCATTCCCGGGCAAGTTAGCTCCAGCGGAGCTGTCCGAAGGCAGAGCAGAAAGGCTTTTTACAACTCCCTAGCCACAAAGCAGAATTTAAAAACAAATATTGCATTATTAATGCTTTCCATGTAAAGTAACAAAAACTCTCTCCCCACTGAAACCAACAATGTAGTGAGCAAGACATTGGAATTCATACAATGGTCATTATTAGTAACACCAGGACAAAGGAATGCAAACATGCCCTTCGGCGTGCGGTTGGGGAGATGGATGGTTTTGTGGCCCAAAAGGCATTTATCTGGGCCCAGGAAATGGGGGTTCAAATCCCATCACTTTTTCAATTTTCTTCTCTTTGGGTGAATCACTTACTCTCTCTGTGTGTCAGTTCCTTATCTGTAAAACAGGGAAAACATTTCTCTTGTCTGTCTTGTCGATTGAGCCAGGAACTCCTGTTCTGACACTGAGGCTGTGTCGACACTTAAACCGCTACAGCACTTCCGCAGAGACGCTCTCTACAGCGACGAGAAGGGTTCTCCCATCACTGTAGTTAATCCACCTCCTTGAGAGGAGATAGCTCGATTGACGGAAGGATTCTTCTGTCGCCCTCGCGCTGTCTACACCTGAGGTTAGGGCGGCATAGCAACTTCTCTTGGGGGTGTGGATTTTTCACACCTCTCATTGCCATAGTTATGCTGACGTTAAGTTTTCAGTGTAGACTAGCCCTGAAAGTATGTCTACAATCTGGAGCCTATACTGGTGTCGCTACGTTGGTGCAGCCCCGTTGGGTAGATGCAGCCTGCACCAACAGAAGGGGTTTTTCTGTCTCTGTAGCAACACCACCTTCCCGAACAAAGTGAGCTATGTGGACAGAAGCCCTCTTCTGCCAACACGGCTGTGTCTACACTGAGGGTTATGTTGGCATAACTGTATCAGTCAGGGGCATGGGGTTTTTTGCACTCCTGACTGATGTAGCTATGCTGATATAACCTTTCAGCACAGTGCAGGCCTGACCCCCTTTGTAGCCATAGGCAGGTAATTTGACCCCTCTGCCTTCATTTCCCTGTGACTGTGGGGTAATGATACTGATCATGGGCACCAACTCTGTGGGTGCTCTGGGGCTGAAGCACCCACAGGGAAAAAATGGTGGGTGCGGGAGGGAGGAGCGAGGATCTGGTGCACTCAGGGGAGGGGCAGAATGGGATGGGAAGAGGAGGGGCAGGGCTTGGGGGAAGGGGTGGAGTGGGGGTGGGCCTGGGGCAGAGCCACAGGAGTCGAGCACGCCCCGACACATTGGAAAGTCGGCGTTTGTGATACTGACCTACTTAACCAGACTGTTTTGAGGATTCATTAGATAACAGGCCAGGTTCTCCTCTTGTGGGATCTTTAATGGCCACCTTGATTTGGCATCTCCTCCAAAGCATCCTGATCAACACTGTGCCCCCAGCACTGTGATGGGAGAACGGTTCAGTACAAATCTGGAAGGACCCAAGTTAGCTATTGAATTTCCATTACTGCTTACAGCAGCACTCGGGGGTTTCTGCTCTGCTCTGAGGGCTTTAGCATACCCAGTTCAAGGTGATCAGATGCCAAGAGTCCCCACCTCTCTCCGCTCACACTGCCTTGTTCTAGCCAGGACCTCCCTTTGCCCTCCCATAAGAGCATCAACAGGAGTACAACTCAACTTCACGGGAGTGTCCCTTTGCATAGAAAATGCATTGTCACTGTCTGTACAGATGCTTGGGCCTGGAGATGTTGGGGAAGTGATGTTGAGAGAACAATATGTCCTCAACATCTGGTTAGCATCACTCCGAGTTTGACATCAACGGTAACAGCTGAATAGCATCATGTTCCATGCGCTCTGCTCTTCTGCTTAGCGTGAGGTTGTGAAGGATGTGGGACAATTATTAGCCTCTCTTTTCCCCTGAATGCTTTCCAGCTATCCTTGGCCAATCAAAACCCCACACTTTGGCTGCTGACTCTTCTTTCTTAGCTTCACCCTAGACACCCAGCAAAGAATAAAAAAGCCACTTGGGAGCCCTTAGATGATCAAACCCCTCCAATGTCTACAGATTGAAAGATTGACTTTTAGCAGAGGAACTGGTTGTGACAGGGGATTGTCAATGGAAGAAGGAGATTCTTGTTTCCAATCAGCTCTTCAAATCCAGCCCAAATTGGTCATGGCCAAGAATCATTGCTGTCTGGTAGATGTGTGGTGACCTGGGAGAAATGAGTTGGTAGGTGTCAGGCTAGTTTCCACCACCGCAACTGGAACTAACTTGTCCCCTGCTTGACAGACCTGGCAGTCAGGCCAAGGATTGAGTGAGCATCAAGAGAAAATCCCCTCTTGGCCCCAGAGGGCATAGCCAGTCAATAGGGCTGTGCAGATCCATCTGGTGCCTTATCATAAATATATAGGGTGCTGGCTGCTTTGCTGACAAACTTGCATTCCTGCCCCACTGTAAGTGATTCCTGCATGTATAGAGTTACCATATTTCAAGTTCCCAAACAGAGGACACTTCCAGGGGGAGGTGGAGTCAGAGGGGGTGTGGACGTACCAGGTCACCCTTACTGCTGCACTGCTGCTGACGGCAGCCTGCCTTCAGAGCTAGGATCCTGGGCAGCAGCTGCCGCTTTCCAGCTGCCCAGCTCTGAAGGCAGCGCCGCCGCCAGCAGCAGCACAGCAGTAAGGGTGGCAATACCAAAATCACAGAGATTTTGCTCATATTTCAAAACTCTGCCCGGACAAAGGTCAGAGGATCAAAAAAGAGGTCATGGCTGGGAAAGCCTGGCTGTATGTGGTAACCCTATGCACGTATAAGAGAATGTACGGTGACCAGGCAGCCTTCTTAAACCATGGTATTGATTATTTATAGGAACAAAGCATTTTGAAAAAAGGGTTTTAAAGCAACAGTCTACAGGCATGTCTGTCTTACTTAAAGGCTTGCCTCATCCCCTGGTGGTTGCTGGGTGGGTCTGCCTTCTTCAGACATCCCAGCAGGCTTACTCTGCTTCACAACAACCACCCCTGGCCCCCACCTTTATGTGAGTCCCTTTTTAAACTACTATAGTCTGTATGCACATCTGGTTCCCAGGTCTTTTCCCGTCCTGGCATTGTCTCTTAACAGCCCTCATGTGTTTGCAGAGAGGTGGCTTACCTCTGTTTCTTTCCAGCTTGTTTTTGTTCCAGCCCCTCTATTAAACTAACCCAACATGTTCACACAGTAGGCATCCCAATAACCAGGTCATCACACAGCATTCATAAAGTACTACTGAGCAGCTGCACTTCCATCACGTGGGAATCTGACACCCAGGGCATTTAAGTGACTTGCTCAAGGGCTCCTCAATCCCAGAACACAGGTCTCCTTGATCTCAGATTTCTGCCCTATTTGTTAGACCAGCGGTTCCCAAAGCGGGGTCCCCGGACTCCTATGGATCTGCCATGGGTTATGCAGGAGTATCCCTTGAGCCAAGGTTGGAACAATGTTCTGGCACATTTGCTGCACAGATGATACCATTTTGAGAACAAAACGGGGGCGTCGTCTGCACAGCATGACCTTGTAGGCACTGTGTGTGAGAGGTCACGCTGGCTGGAGCATTCCCATGATGATGGAGGCGTTCCAGGAGTATTGGAAATGAAAGGGGCCCAGGGCATCCAGTCAGACACCAAAGGGGGAAAAAGTTTGAGAACCATTGTGCTAGACCAGGGCAGCCTGGAGCCTTCTGTGGGCCCTGTTACTTCAGGTTTCAGAGGGTAGCCGTGTTAGTCTGTATCAGCAAAAACAATGAGGAGTCCCCTGATGAAGTGAATTTTAGCCCACGAAAGCTTATGCCCAAATAAATTTGTTAGTCTCTAAGGTGCCACAAGGACTTCTCGTTGTTTTTCCTATTACTTCAGATGATCATCTGGGTCCACTATCAGCGCTCAAAGAAATATTTTAAAACTGAGGCAAAGTTTTGAGTGTTTCTAGAGTGCCTTTAGGGTTTTGTCTCTGCTGGAGCGACCTATTCACTGGCTGTCATTGGCTAATGAGAAACATACACCCCGCCTCCATTGTATTGGAGCAGTAACAGGGCAAGTCCATGCGATTGTGACCATGGCATTTCTGTGGTGTTTACCTCCCGGGATCCTTGCACCCGACAAATGGGCTGCTCTTGTCATTTCACTCAGGCCCTGTCTCATGCTGTAGTTCCCATCCCCGTACAGAAGTTTGTGCCCAGCTTCTTGTCTATTGGAAAATATTTTGCCGAGTGGACTCCCGTGGAAGTGCCCATGTGGTAACTGGATGCTAGTGAGCTATAGCTGCTGGAATGGGCATTGGTTTTTCTTTTGCCGGTACCCGGGCAGCTAACTGGCACAACCCCCGTTGGCGTGGGGTTCTTGCCTTTCTTAACCTTATTGGGGTGTTTGGTAGGCATCATGGCAGAGGTGGGTGTGGAGGAGAGGATCACATGGCAGAAGGGAGGACTCTGAGGTTTACTGCAAAGGGAGGCTTTATGGGGATCCCAGTAGAATTTGATTTTTTTTCCCTTGCAAATTCTTTGAGCTGCTGTTGATAAATCAGCCTGGAAGAGGTGGAACGTTGTGAAGATTCCCGGGGTACCCAGCGTTGTGCAGCACCTGCCTTTAGTGTGAGGATCAGCTCCCTGGCTCCACCATCTGCAACACAAGCACCACCCCCCCAGCCTATGCAGGTGAGCAAGAATCAGGCGTCCTAGACTCCACGGTGCAAATAAGTGACGGCCACGTTAACACGACCCTGTACTGAAAACCCACGAACCACTATGCCTACCTTCATGCCTCCTGCTTCCATCCCGGACACACCACACGATCCATCGTCTACAGCCAAGCGCTGAGCTACAACTGCATTTGCTCTAGCCCCTCAGACAGAGACCAACACCTACAAAACCTTCACCAAACATTCTCAAAACTACAATACCCACACAAGGAAATAAGGAAACAGACCAACAGAGCCAGACGTGTACCCAGAAGCCTCCTGCTGCAAGACAAACCCAAGAAAGTAACCAACAGGACTCCACTGGCCATCACATACAGTCCCCAGCTAAAACGCCTCCGACGCATCATCTGTGATCTACAACCCATCCTGGACAATGATCCCAGACTTTCACAGGCCTTGGGTGGCAGGCCAGTCCTTGCCCACAGACAGCCTGCCAACCTGAAGCATATTCTCACCAGTAACTACACACCGCACCACGGTAACTCTAACTCAGGAACCAATCCATACAACAAACCTCGATGCCAACTCTGCCCACATATCTACACCAGCGACACCATCACAGGATCTAACCAGATCAGCCACACCATCAACGGCTCATTCACCTGCATGTCCACCAATGTAATATTTGCCATCATGTGCCAGCAATGCCCCTCTGCTATGTACATCGGCCAAACTGGACAGTCTCTACGGAAAAGGATAAATGGACACAAATCAGATATTAGGAATGGCAATATACAAAAACCTGTAGGAGAACACTTCAATCTCCCTGGACACACGATAGCAGATTTAAAGGTGGCCATCCTGCAGCAAAAAAACTTCAGGACCAGTCTTCAAAGAGAAACTGCTGAGCTTCAGTTCATCTGCAAATTTGAAACCATCAGCTCAGGATTAAACAAAGACTGTGAATGGCTAGCCAACTACAAAAGCAGTTTCTCCTCCCTTGGTGTTCACACCTCAACTGCTAGAAGAGGGCCTCATCCTCCCTGATTGAACTAACCTCGTTATCTCCAGACTGATTCTTGCCTTCATATTTATACCTGCCTCTGGAAATTTCCACTACATGCATCTGACGAAGTGGGTATTCACCCACGAAAGCTCATGCTCCAATACGTCTGTTAGTCTATAAGGTGCCACAGGATTCTTTGCTGCTTTTACAGATCCAGACTAACATGGCTACCCCTCTGATACTTAAGAAGAAAGTTTTCCATATAGATACATAACTCCTTAAATAGAATCTGGACATACATCTCGCAACAATTAGGCCCACCAGTACATTGTTGGCAGTTGGCACTTTTATACAGACATCAGACCCAGGGGATCCCTCTAGTCCCTTGTGCACCTCTCATGCCCTCTGCCAGTTGGCATTAAGGGGTCCTTGGGTGTCAAAATGCACAACAAGAAGAACAATCCCAGCGGCACTGGGCAAGAACATTACTAGCGAGTCATTGTCATTCTGAACAGACCGGCCTGCTGCCTTCAGGCCCCAGCACTTCCCTAGTCTCTGGCTACCAGCTTGCCGCATTTTCATCATTGGTTCAGCAAAGCCCCCGGAGCTCCCATTGCCCTGCTGGCTGAACTGCACAAGGGCCAGCAGAATCTGGGATGATGGACAGAGTGTTGGAGCTGTGAGCCACTGTAGGAGGAAGCGGGAGCTCTGACGCCCTGGGGAGAAGGGCCTGGCACGAGAGCGGGCACAGGCTCCGATGCCCCAGGGAGAGGGACCCGGCATGGGCACAGGCTCCGATGCCTCGGGGAGAGGGGCCTGGTGCGGGCATGGGCTCTGATGCCTCAGGAAGAGGGGCCCGGTGCGGGCATGGGCTCTGATGCCCTGGGCACAGGGACCCGCCGTGGGCACAGGCACAGGCTCTGATGCCCTGGGGAGAGGGAGCCGGCGTGGGCACAGGCACAGGCTCTGATGCCCTAGGAAGAGGGACCCAGCATGGGCACAGGCTCCGATGCCTCGGAGAGAGGGACCCGGCGTGGGCACAGGCACAGGCTCCGATGCCCCGGGAAGAGGGACCTGGCACGGGCACAGGCTCCGATGCTTCGGGGAGAGGGACCCGGCGTGGGCACAGGCACAGGCTCCGATGCCCTGGGAAGAGGAACCTGGCACGGGCACAGGCTCCGATGCCTGGGAAGAGGGGCCTGGCACAGGCACCAGCACGGGCTCTGATGCCCCAGGGAGAGGGGCCCAGCACAAGCACGGGCTCCGATGCCCTGGGGAGAGGGGCCTGGCATGGACACGGGCTCCATTGCCTCTGGAAGAGGGACTCGGTGTGGGCACAGGCACAGGCTCCGATGCTCTGGGGAGAGGGACCCAGCGCGGGCACAGGCTCTGATGCCCTGGGGAGAGGAACCTGGTGTGGGCATGAGCACAGGCTCTGATGCCCCGGGGAGAGGGGCCCGGCACGGGCACGGGCTCTGATGCCCCAGGGAGAGGGGCCTGGCACGGGTGCGGGCTCTGGCACTCTGGGGAGAGGGACCGGGCCCTGCCCGGGCTCCGGCGCCCTGGGGAGAGGGGCCGGGCATGGGCTCCGGCGCCCTGGGGAGAGGGAATTTGCAATGCAGCAAAGGGGGAACAGAGGGGCACTGATGCAGCACAGAATGGTGCTGAGTGGGCAGTTTTAACAGAGCAGAGGCGGCACAGAGGGGGAGCTGTGAGGCAGAGGCAGGGGAGCCCTGAGGAAGGCTCAAGGCAGAGGCCAGGGCTTGTTAGTGGTACACAGTGGAGCTGAGCCCAGTTTGATCATAGTGCTGGAGGCTGGGAGGGTTCGAGGGACTTGAAGGAAGGAAAGAGCGAGCTACAGAGCTAGCAAAGCGGAAAGAAGCCTGAGGCTGAGGACAGGGGTCAACTGGTTCCTTGCTGGCCCCGCTCCTGTATTACCCACTGTCTGTCCCTCCTTCTCTGAGGAGGAGCTCTTGTCTCACTTAGAACCATTGGATTCTGGGTTCTCACCACCCCGGAAGCATTTCTCTTACCAGTAACTGGTGCTATGGGGCTCCAGAGCTAAAGGCATGAATTGCTACAGCTTGAGCCAAAGTGCCAGGGTCTCTAGCCCAGAGCTGGAGCAGACTCCTACGCTCTGTGGATCAGGCACCTTGGGAACACACTGATTCATGGGTTCCCTAGCCCTGGGGACCCAGGGGAGCCCTCCTCGTGTGACGGCCAGCCTCTGGACTGCCACGAGAAACTCAGCCAGGGATCTCCAGAGTCTCCTATAACTTGAGCTAAAGAGCCAGAGCTGAGACCTATAAGAGACTCACACTCTCTGTGGCTTAGCCACCCAGGGGACTGTGTCACACTCCGGCTGCTGGCTGAGACCTGACAAGCCCACCTCGGTGCTGGTGCATGTGGTGGAGTTTGACCTGGAGCATCTCGTTCCGTTCGAGCTGGCTGGGGATTCTTTTCCAGCTGCATTAGCCATCACTCACGCTTTGGGGTTTTGCCCCCATGAGCTGGCTCAGGAAGTTGCCCTCCTACTGAGCACTGCGTTGGATTGCCAGCTGTCCATCACCATCATGGCTCACTAGCCGCTTATCAGAAGGACCCTGGGCTGCAATGGGTCAGATCTTATTGCTCAGGATACTTAGAAAACAAGCCTTGAACTAGCAGCAGCTGCTGGGAACATACATCGGAACCAGCCTCGGGGTCTCCAAAATCAATGCGCCTTTGGCTACGGGACCCCATCAGCAGCCCGTGTTTAGACAAAAGCCCCACTCTCGGCCAGCATTCGTATCGGATCAACCACCCTTACTCTCACTGCTTTGCCTCTCCCCCAGTTCTCTGTTCTGGGGGTAGCACAGCACTGACTCAGGCTGTAGAACGAGTCACCACCAGGCCTGCCTCCCGTCTCACTACCAGTCTGATCACGCTGAGCTGGAAAGGGCATTGCCCAAGTAGATGTGTCCAGAGAGCAGCCCGTGTTTGCAAGCCCACCGCTTTCTCATCATTCCCCAGCAAAGGTAAGCCGGCGAGGTGAACTGGCGTTAGAAAACAATGGGAGCTTTGGGAATAGATAGCTGGAAAGGGAGCATTTAGTAGCGAGCGCTCTCGGTGCTGACTGAACTGGCATGAAGTGCAGAGAGAAGCTGCACTGGGTCCTGCAGGCCCCATCCGAGGCAGCTAGAAGCATTCCTTACTAGCTGCGCAGTTTAGGAAACTTTCTTTAATTGCTCTGTGATTAAGTGACTTTTAATTTCCTCCTGTCAAATATAATCCTAGTTGCTTTTTTTTTTCTTCTTTCCCCTCCTGGAAATTAAGTTCATGTTCCACCTAATTACCCAGCTGCTTCTCTAATCGCCGATGGGGATGCCGTTGTTTGTGCTGTTCAGGTCACGAGGCCCGCTCTGTTTAATGCAGGATTGAGCCACCGCGGTGGGATTGTGGAGGGGAAGCTGTGACCCTCATAAGGGGTGTGCGTGTGTGTGAGAGAGAGACTCACTGTGCACTGCAGAGATCAAGCTGCTGGATAGCACTTGATGTCCTGCGTGTCTCGGAGGCTAATCGTGGCTATTTCTTGCCAGGTTGCCAGCTTGAATCCATCCCCAGGAGACAGTGGTCAGAAGATCCTGTCTATACTGGTGTGGCTGTGCTGGTGTCGACCCACAGGGCAGATGCTTTGGGCTGGCGTAAAACATAATTAGCACCGCAATATCTTAGCCCAGTGCAGCACACACATACATGATTCCCCTGATGCCACGAGGCTACAACGGGGAGGAGCAATCCTCATAGGTGCTCTCTAGAGCAGGCCTAGAGGAAAAGTTTCCTCTGCATAGCTGTAAACAGACAGCAGATCCCAGAGCAAAGACATGAAGCCTATTTCATGCTTCCATTGTGAGAGGAAAGGTGCTTTGGCCAGATATTCCTGGAGTCCTGCTAGCTTAGGGAGGGGAATAGTGGGGGATGCAGGTTATAAAGCCATGATAGGCGGCTCCTGTACAAAGCCTTGCTAATTCACTCAGAAATCAAGAGCATTCTCAGCAACAGATTTCCAGCAGTCAGAGGGCACCAGCAGCCTGCCTTGGACTCCCTGTGGCCAGTTGGAGGAGGAAGGTCAGGCCACGTGTCACTGGAAAGGGAACTTCTCCTACTCATCCAAGAGGTTTGGGGAGTTGACTTTTGGTCCCATTTTCAGGAACTATTCACTGTCTCCCCGCCCTTGCCTCACACAGGTGATCGGTGGGCAAACAAAGGGAGATCTTGGAGGTAAGACTATTAGAATTTGACTCCTTGACAAGGATGCACTCCGGTCATACACCTGTTGACGCTCTCTCCTGCGTGGTTGGCCCAACCCCACCCAAGCAGCATCACACCCCCTGGAAGCTGGTGATGCCCAGAGAAGCCACCCTTCTGGCCTGCCCTGCACCCAAGGCTTATTCACACTGCGCTCCGGCCTGCAAAGAGACAGCTTGCTTGGGAAATGCAAGACTTGTAGAGAGGGGCTAAATGCACTTATGCTAATCCCCATCTTGCCTTATACATTGGGGATTGAACTAACGATCTCTAGACCCGAAAGCATAAGTCGTCCCGCTGTGAGCTGAAGAAACGCCCTCCCCACCCAGTACACAGTGCTGGAATAAACTCATATCCACCAAGGGGGACCCGCAATGCGCTGATCAGTGGGAATTTTGCCTCAAGGTCTGGTGACCCTGGGGATATTTGCACGGAGAGTGATGCACCAACCCCCCTGAAGGCGCTCAGTTGCGCTGGTGCCTACTTGCAAACTGGGGCAAGGCAGAGCAGTGTCAGCCCCTTATCACACCTGGGCAGAGGCACAGCTCTATCTGTTTGGTTACAAATATCCCAGGTGTAGACAGTCCCTTGGTAAGGGCTTAAGGAGCAGAGTCCATGGCCTTTACAGCACCTCCTCCCCTCAGCAGATCCCTCCTCCCCAGCGCCACAACCCTCGGCTCGGCCCAGCCCAGCGGGGGGCCCCAAGGGGGAGGGCTGGTGAGCGAGCCTGGCCAGCCCTCAGCCTACAGCGGTGGCTCCTGTGCCATGGGGTGGGCCTGGCTCCCCACTCCAAGCATTGCAGCCTTGTAGTGCTACTCAGCCGCAGCCCGCCTGCCTCTCTGTCATGGCTCTCGCTCTCCAGCCTGACCCACCCTCAGGTCTCCGCTGCACACCAGACCCAGGACACAACTAGAACCTTCCTGCTACCCACTGGTGGGTCACAACTCACCATTTGGGAAATACTGCCCTGGGCGGGGGTGGGGTATTTAAAATTGTTCTTCCCCAGCTCTGCCACTGACCTGCTGGTAACCATGGTCAAGTCTCTTTCCCTCTTTGCGCCTGTTTCTCCTCTCACTCTTTGTCTGTTTAGACCGGAAGTTCTGGGAGCAAGGACAGTTGCTCATGGGCTCTGCGTCAGTGCTACAGATGGGAGGTGGAGATCCCAGCTCGGGCAGACGTACACAGAGCACTGAAAATAGCAGTGGGCCCGTGGCAGCCTGGATGGCAGGACAGGCGGACTCTGGTTCCCTTGCAAACCCCTTTGGCACCTCTGCATTCCACGCCTCTCGCTCCAGATGGCAGAGCGCAGTCCATGAGGCACAAACTCTTTTGAGTAAACACCTTCCTCACTCGGCTGCTCCCGGGGCAGCGAGGCAAGGCTCAGAAACCTGATCACGCAGACAGGTTACAGCTGCGAAAGCTCAGCCAGCGCCGGGCTCGCAAGGGAGGCCAATAAAACAGGAAGGCAGCAAGTTCAAACTGGTTATGCTTTGTTAAAGGGATTATCCGCGGGGTGGAATGTAAACTGGAGAGGTGAGCATGGCTCACGACGTGAGAGGACCCTGGCAGGGCCACCCAAAGCGAGGGTATCAGGTGAGTCTTTCACACGTTGCTTTGTTGGGAGGAACATCATTTATCAATGTGAGAGCCGAGGCTGGAGACTGGATGATGCAGTGGGAACAGGCAGGACCCAGCTGGGATGGTTTTAGAGACTCCTGTTGTGAGGCTGCTGGCCACAGGCAGACCCTGTGGTTCTCTCTGGGTCTCTAGCTCCCCACCTCTGCTGCCTAATGTCCGCACTGGGTTTCCCTCACTCCTGGCCTGGAGGAGGTAGGCCTGGGAAGGAGTTATGACTGCATACGCGCAACAGGGACAGGCCCAAGGTACTCTGCAAAGCCAGTTAGGGGAGTGGTCTATCTTCTTCTCCATAGTGATGAGGTGTTCGCCCCACACGGGCAGACAGAGAAGGGGGCTAATTAACCCATCAGGCCACAGCTGAGGGCAATCAGGTGGCTAAGTAATCCTGGTTGAGTGAGGGAGCCCAGCTGAGAAGGAACAATCTGGGCTGGACTTGCAAAGGCAGGAAGTCGGCAGCAGAAGAGGGGCTGCTAGGAAAGGCTGCGGTGATTCTCCGGGAGGAGGGAGGTGTATTTGGAGCTACAGAGACAGGGTAGCTCACATTTACTCCCAGGGAGGAGGCTGGCAAACCCAGAGGTGGGGGAGTGCCAGATGGTAAGGAAACAGCTCAGGGAAAGGCAGTAAAATCCAAGAGGAAACAGATTGTGGCTGCTCATTAGATGGTCCCTGAGCTAGGACCAGAGTAGGGGGCAGGCCCGGGTTCTCTCATCAGCCCCTGAGGGAGTGGCACCATGGGACAGCGAAAGGGAAGACTGCCTGAGGCTGCTGGTGAGACAGGACTTTGACATATCCCCCCGGATTTGAACTGCCCTGGCATGAGGGCTGAGTCACAAGGAGGAGGCTGCAGTTCCTGGAATGAGAGAGGGAAAGAGACAGAGCGATGCAGTGCAACCACCAGAAGAGATGTTGGCCTGGCAGAGGTAATCCCCAGAACTGCCAGGAGAAGGCACCATCCCGTGGTGAGTGGAACCTAATTAAGTCGGGCCAGATGGGGGATCCCATTAATCAAGCTGTTTAGTAACTTCCCCAATGAGTAATTCCCCTGAATTCATGGGGCTACTTGTAAAGTAGGGTACTACTTGCAGGGAGTAAGGGTGCCACCATCTAGCCTGTTATTTTTAACTGTGGCAGGACTCAACAGGGAAACTAGTTTTGGCCAGACCGTCAACTCCTTCCTCCCACTGCTGTTCAGGGTACCGCTTGTGCCGGTAATGGTCCTCCCAGGGGAGCAGGCACTCTGCAATCTTTGTGTGTATTTCTTATGAAAACGCCTGGCTTTCAAGGAAGAACCTTGGCAGCATCCAGAATAGTCCCATGTTTATAAAACAGAAATTAGGAGCTTGGAGCAGCCCCCGGGCTTGGCGCTGAGCAAAACATGCTCGAAGCATCACAAAGTCACCACTTTATTATTAGATTTATGGCTAAGGAGAGAACAATCCTGGAGCCCCCCTTGCGTTTCCGTAACTGGATCCCTCCCCTTATCTGTATCCAAAGGGCAATTAGGACCCTCTGATCAGGACATGAGTTATTCCTGTACATATTAGAGGAAACAGGCCCAGGAACAGCTCCTTGTGGGCCGGTTCAGCTGCCTGAGGTGAAGATCAGATTCCAGTCTGCTCCTTTCAATATGTTTCCCATTAGACAGATAAGAGCGGGTCTAATGCAATTCTCCTTTTGTGAACACTTGTCATGGAGATTAGGGTACTGTACTTGACGGCATCAAGGGCATTAGATAAATCCCCCAAAACAGCAGCCCTCCCATGAGCCATCGCTAAGAGAATCCCATTAAGCTGTTGTTCTCTTGCCAGCAATACCATCTCAGCCGTGTTTCCTGCTGCGGAGCTAACAATCCCACATATGGGGAGGGGCAAACTCCAGAAATGGGCAGCTAAACAATCTCTGCCAGAGTTCAGGTTCTCAGGAAGGAAAGAAATTGGCCTGTCTAAGCTACCTAAGGAATTTCTGAGCTGCCCATCCCTTGGGTGTCCAACTACCAGCAACCCAAGTCTGTTCCTGGAAATGCCACAGACCCCTCCATCTTTCCTGTCCCAATCTTGCGTGGAGGCTCCACCGCTCCCCATGTCAACTGGAGAGACAACTAACTCCACCTGGGACAGTGGAAAGACCTCCATGGTTCTCAGGTGCCCTGTGGTGAAGAGATGGACCTTGTTCGCTGCCACAGCAAGCCCAGCAGGATCTATTTTTCTCCACTGCTAAATAGTTTATTGTCCCAGACTGTCCCCACTCTGTCCCAGACCCACGCATCTCCAGCTACCAGCAACTTTTGGAGTATTTTGTAGAAAAGAACGGAATAGGAACAGAATCTGTCCCCTAGCTGGCATTGCAGAGTACCTTGGGTACATCCCTGATGCAGTCCCTTCCATCTCTGCTCGGGCCATGTCTTAGGAAAACCCAGTGTGGCAACAGTGGGCAGCACAGGCTGGGAGCTGGAGATGCCCAGAAAGCCACAGGGTCTATCTCCAGACTCAAGGAGACCTCTTTATCCCAAACATCACAGGTAGGTGACAGTGCCACTGCTGCATCTCCTTAGCCCATTCGCTGGGCAAATCATGCATATTGCTTGCCAGGTAAGGAATCAAAGAACAAGGTGATTTGACTCCAGGGCTTACATTTGGTTTGAAACGTGTTAAGGCCTGAATGCTGCTGAGGTTTGTGACCTTCCCACCTGATGAGGTGTGACATGGGCTGGAGACCCTTGCAGCAATTTCATTATCACTTCCCAGTGGTGTCTGGGCAAGGTCCTTGAGAAATATGGTGGCCTGAAGGACTCACATGGGACTGTCTGATGATACTTGGAAAACTCAGACCCATGGTTCATTACTAGTGCAGTTCCCGCAAGGGGATATAAGGGGTGAATGCTGCAGTGTAGACGATGTGTCCAACTCACCAGGGCACAGGTATGGGAGCACCCATGAGGCCTGAACAGACAAGGAGCCTGATCCCCTGTTATCTTGCGCCATGTGTGTACACATGCAAGATCCCAGTGCAATGGCGGATCAGGCCCCGGAACTCCGATGCGAAGCGTTGGCATGAGGAGTCCTAACCCAAATCCTGACAGATGAAGATCAGTTTTTGGTTGCTGTTTCCCACTCCCTTCTCTCTGCAGCTGGGCTTCTGCTCCCGTCCTCACTGCCTCCATGTGACGGGCAGAGCGGAGAGCTGCTCTCCTGCCTTTCTGTTCCCTGGCATGCCCATACTCAAAGGAGCCCCCGCAGGCGGGTGAATCCCGCTGGGACATAAACAACCTGAAGGGGACTGCAAGTCTCAACGACTGTGAGATGCGTGGTGGAGATCTGTCCGCCCCCCGGGGCACAGACAAGCTCAGGGTAGGGAAGGGAGAGTGGCTTGTTGGGCCAGGGGGTGCTGAGTCAGGAGTTGACCCCACAGCGCTGCTCCCATCCCCAGCAGGCTGCATCCATTGGCACCTGACTGGGAGACAGGCAGCTGGTCGAGGGTGCCCATTGACTGAGCCGAGGGGCTCATGGGGTGGCAGGAAGCCCAGCAGTGGGGGCCATGTAGGCAGGCAGGGACGAGAGGAGGGAGCCCGAAGGAAGGCAGGGCTGGCTGCTCCCACTGCCAGGGAGTGGGGGAAGCTGGCTAGTGGCTACTGACTCTGCCCAGTATGCAAATAGCCCTGCATACTGGGCAGAGTCAGTGAGGCTCCAGTGGGACTCCAGGGATGTAATAAAGCGCAGTGGTGGCTAAGGATGCCTGGAGCTGTGGTCATCAGATGCTCCCCAATCTCCACCACCCTGTTTCCTGGACGGAGGGAAAGGGGTGGAGGAGGGAGCAAAGACCCACTCCACAGTCCCCCTGGAAGCAACTTGGGGATGGGGAGAAGACCAGCGTGTCAGCATCTCCCTGGACATGCCTAGAGAAGCAGTGGCATGGGGAGGCCAGCACTGGTAGAACTCCCTGCCCCCTGCCATCTCCTACCACTGGGCAGTGGGGCCACTTTTATTACCCATTTCCAATGGGGGAAGCTGTATTCTCTGTGTTACAACGGTTCCATAGCGCTGGGCTCTGTCCATACACAGAATCCGAGATGGCCCCCGCCTCAGGGAGCTACATTCTTAAGAGATGAGACAAAACAGGAGGAGATACCCTGGAGAAATGATCTGACAAACATCACACAGTAGAGCTAGAAGTAGAAGCCAGGTGTCCTGGCCCCTACTTTAGTGCCCTAACCACTAGACCACAAAGCTTCCTGTGCCCTTGGCTCCCACATTTTCCCTGGGTAGATGCACTCAAAATGGCTTATGCCTGGAACAGGCACAGAGAAGACGGAAAGAAACACCTCACTGCAGTGCTTGGTCCCTTTACCTGGGCTTCCCAGCACTGCCAATGGCTCTGGCTTGTTCTTAGTGAATCAGCTCTTTGCAATTTGGATTTGCAACCTGCTAATAATCTGGCCCATTAATCAAAGAGATGCATGAGAAGCAACTCCCTCTGTCTGCATCATATGTCCAGCGTCCAGCCCCAGGTGAAAAGAGAAAGGGTCATAAAAAGATTATTAGGTTTATTCTGCCACAATTCAACCCGAGCATGCTCATAATTCATGAGTTGGCCCATCCCTTCCAATAACAGGACTTGTAGTAACTAATTGTAATAGGATGTTCTCATCAAATTCCTGACTTTATGCGTAAGGCCATCTTAAGACTTCATTTCAGCCAGGTCTGCCTTATATATGTAATCTACCTTCCCCCACAACACATCCCTCCCCTCATCGCCCCCCCATAATTCTCCTTGTACATACTTCTTCCGCAATCCCACCCACTTGGAAAAGAGGTGATTAAGGGGGGATATGATTGAGAGCTATGAAATCATGACCAGTGTGGAGAAAGTAAATGAGGAAGCGTTATTTACTCCTTCTCATAACACAAGAACCAGGGGTCACCAAATGAAATTAATAGGCAGCAGGTTTAAAACAAACAAAAGGGGGTATTTCTTCACCCAAACACACAGTCAACCTGTGGTACACTTTGCCAGAGGTTGTGGTGAAGACCAAGATTATAACAGGGTTCAAAAAAGAACTAGATAAGTTCATGGAGGACAGGTCCATCCATGGCGATGAGCCAGGATGGGCACGGATGGTGTCCCTAGCCTTGGTTTTGCCAGAAGCTGGTTGTGGCACTGCACCCCATATTCTTCACAGTGATATTACTATGATCTGATTATGACATCGTTAAGATGTGTTTTATGCAAGATAAATCACGTGAGATGTCATTGGAAAGGTTATGATTTGGTGAATATGATTATCCTCTTTGTTTGCAGGCATCATTTTTGTATCTGAAGTTTGAATATTGTCTGCGTATCTATTTCACTTGGCAAAAGGCAAAAGGCTGCGTATCTATTTCACACCCACTAGGCAAAAGACTCTCAGTCTACATCAGCGGTTCTCAAACTTTAGCAACCCAAAGGCCCCTGTTTTTATTTAAAATGTTTCACGGACCCCCCAAACCCCAGGTCTTATCCCCGCTCCACCTCTTCCCCCAAGGCCACACCCCTCCTCTTCCCAGCAGGCTCCACCCCTCCTCTTCCCCACCTCTTTCCACCCCCCTTATGAGTGTGCCTCATCTCTGCTCCTCGCCCACCCTCCCAGCATCTCCTGCATGCCGCTGAACAGATGTTCCGCAGTGTGCAGGCAGGGCCACCCACGTGGCGGGGGGGGGGGCAAGTGGGGCGATTTGCCCCAGGCCCCACAGGGGCCCCCACGAGAATATAGTATTCTATAGTATTGCAATTTTTTTTTATGGAAGGGCCCCCAAAATTGCTTTGCCCCAGGCCCCCTGAATCCTCTAGGCAGCCCTGTGTGCAAGAGACCCTGGGAAGGACGGGGAGGAGTTGATCAGCAGGGCTAGTGGCTCTGGACATGACTCACAGACCCTCTGGAGTTCCCTTGCGGACCCCCTGGGGTCCGCAGACCTCAGTCTGAGAAACCTTGGTCTAGATGGCTGGCTGGGAAAGGCCCATTCAAGTTAATGAGTCATTAGAGAGAAGAGTAGGCCTTAGAAGAAACTTATTTCCCACCTGGGGAGCTTATTTCCTCAGGACACTGCAGACAACCTCTTAATAATGGCTGCTGTGACACTATGGGGACATGTGACCAGGTCACATGGTGCTGGACTCCATCTTGGGATGTCAGTATTTTTCCACTAACTGGTGTGGGAACCAAGCTTTGAAACAAAGTGTTCCCCACCATATACAAAAGCTATATAAGCCAGGGGAGTGACATCATCGTGGTTCTTCACTCACTCCTCACCCAAAGAGACTCCTGGAAACACCTGAGGAACAGAGACTGAACTGGGGGAAGTGCTGGACCCAGGCTAAAGGGACTTTTAGCCAGTGAATGGAACACCTGGGGATTCCAAGCTGTGAGCAATCTGCAGTCTGCTTATCTCATCACTTCAGGTGAGAATTTGCTTTTCATGTCCTATCTATGTAGAATATTACACTGAGTTTGGGTTTTTTTGTTTATTTGCTAGGTAATCTGCTTTGATATGTTTGCAACCCCTTATAATCACTTAAAATCTATCTTTTGTAGTTAATAAACTTGTTTTTGCTTTCTCTAAAACCAGTGTGTGGGAGTCCTAACTCGAGGCAGAAAGCTGTTGTATGTTCCTCTCGCTGTGCAGTTCCCTATGCAGCGCAGGATGGTATCATTTTGGGTTTACGCTCCAGAGGGGGTGCGTGCCTGGACCCTTCCCATGCAGGGCTGATCGCAGCATCTGCATGCAGCTGGGTGTGTCCCTACTTGTATGTGTGCTGGAGCCTGGAGCGAGCTTGTCACAGCAATACCGTGTAAAGGGAGCCCAGGCTGGTGGAGCAGGGGGCCGCATGGTACCGTAGTTCCAGGTGGAACCCCGGGGTTGGGGGAACCCATCACACTGGGAATGGACAATGGGATGGATCACTTGATGATTGCCTGTTTTGTTCATTCTCTCTGAAGCAGCTGGCATTGGTTCCCTCTTACATATACCTTCCCCCAAGCACATACTAGCCAGCCTCTCATACAGAGCTCCATTTGCCCTCTTTATGGACAAAAGTGAGAATGAAGTTTTTGTTTTCGGGGGATGTTATGGGGGAGACATAAATGGGAAGGATAGATGGATTTGGGCTATCAGAGCGGGGCAACATTTTTTGGAAAACTTTCCTCCTGGTTGAAATTTTCCAGTTTTTCCAATGAAAAACCAAAGCTGATTTTTCTCTTTGTAAAAAAATACAATAAAATTGGGTTTGGGTCACATTGGATGTTTTTCTACTGAAAATGGTTTTCGAAACCCAAGGAGTTTTCAGATTTTCGTGGACAATAATTCTTGAGGGCACAAACCTCAACAGCTTCACCTTGCCCAGCACAGATAGTTCCTTGGGAGCCATCCCTAGTCAGGCTGGGATCGGAGCATGAGTGTGCAAGCCAGCTGCTGAAGTCACAAGCCACAAAGACTAGTGCTGCCCACTGTCACAGGCACTGGACTCTGGACGAGATGAACCACTTCTCTGATAAGGTCATGGATAGCTCAGTAGTCTGAGCATTGGTCTGCTAAACCTAGGGTTGTGAGTTTAATCCTTGAGGTGACCAGTTGGGGATTGGCACTGCTTTGAGCAGGGGGTTGGACTAGATGAGGTTCCTTCCAACCTTGATGTTCTATGAAGTCTTATGTTCCAAATAGCCAGAACATATTGACCTTTAGGGCATGCTACAGAGTTAATCTATTTCCCCTTTCAGGGAGAGCTGAGCCGCATGGACAATGTCTTTAGGAGGATGAGGTAGTCCCATGAAAGCCCTCATTCACCACAGGCTGGTGGGATCAGCTTGCATCTGGCATGGGAATGGCTGAATATACCAGGGACAGGCAAGCCAGATTCGGCTCTCGTATTAGCTTTAGCTCCAATTCCCAGGCTGTTGACTCAGTTAGAGGAGGGGCGGGGGAAGAGAGAATGAGTGACAGTGCGGAGGATGACCTGGGAGAATGCAAGAGTGGAAAAATAGGGAGGGTTTCTTTGTGATCAGAAGCTGACCTGCCACAACTGAAAGAGGCATCGTTCCTCAAACAAAGGCCAGAGGTGAGGCTAGACGATCGCATGGGCTATAAAATTTAAAAACACTTCCCAGGGCCAACAGATCTGGTCCCAGGCCTCTTTTTCCTCCTCCACACTAAGTGAGATAGTCGTGAATTTTGTTACTGCTTTGTGTAACCATTACCATGATGCTCACACCGCCCGTCTCACCCAGAAATGAAGAACAACCAGCACCGCACAATTCAGACAGGAAATACAAACGCATGGCTCCTGCCACGAGCCACTCTGGGGTCGGGCACAGCTTATGGGAGGATCTGGGGCAAGGCCGGGCACTGCTCTAGATGGAGCCAGTGCAAGGGACCTCCATGGCATCTGCAATGAAGTTGGTGATGGGAAGAGTCCCCTGTTTGGGGAATGGACATCGCTCCCATGAAGACCTGGTTCAGCAATTACTCTCATTCTGGTAGCCGCTAAGGGCTCCAACTCAAATCCAGGCCTCATGGTGCTGGGTGATGAATATACGCAGTTCCTGCCCCCAGCAGCTTACATTCCAACAGACAAGACAAAGAATGGGAAAAGAATGGCCCCAAGTTGCGCAGCAGGGGAGGAAAGGGTGTCCCACCACCAACTAACACACATGAAAGCTGCTAAGTGTCTTGTTCTCAGCTAGGATTCTACTCTGCAGATTGGAAGCTCTTTGGAGCAGGGACCATCTCTTTGTTCTCTGTCTCTACAGTGCCTGACACCACGATGGGGCTTCTAGGAGCTTCCGCAGTACAAATAATCCAGAATAATCCATGTTAGTTAACACAGGCTAGCTAAAACGTGGCGAAAACCCGACACTGCTTCCTAGTGACGAGAAGACCTCCATGGCATAGCAGTCTGAGGGACCTATAACCGCCCTGTTGCCATGGTAGCTGTAAATCTCACAACCGCACCCTTAGAAGGCAGGGCAGCGCTACCCAAACCCAGGCCCCTGGCTAATGCCCGAATCACTGGACCAGCTTTCCTCTCTGGCATAGACACTGGTCCCCCAATGAGATGAGATTGGTGGAGTTCCCGACTCCGCACATGGAGAATTCCTGTTGGATTTTCCCTGCTGCTCGCATTCAGGCTGCTTCACGTAGTTTTGCCACAGCCCTATTGATTTTCCTGACAAGTTTGAAACCAAATTCTTGTGGGTCAGGGCCAAGTGAAGGCACTGCCATATCCTGAGTGTACTAGCATTTTCACAGTGTGTAGGATAAGAGAACCACCTCTTTATTGGCAGGGGGCCCAGCTCAGGTGCAGAACAGCTGTCCTCCGGCGGTGAGTGAGTTATTACCAAGCTACACAGCTGGGTTGCAAGCCCCCTCCATGTGCAGAGGTTTCTTCAGGGTATGGCAGCAAGCTTAAAGAGAACGTAGCTGCTTTGGGAGAGAACAGGTCTCTCGGCTCAGAGGCTTACGAAGAATGTATGCAGTGCACACCTGTTATGCCCATCTGCCATTTTGTGAGGCAGAGCCAGGGCAGTGTGTTGCAGAGATGGCACACACTGCGCTCTCTCTTTCTCACACACACATATAGGCTAAGCTGGAGCACATCAGGGCAGCTGCTCTGAAATCAGCCAAGGATCTTAGTTCTGTCGTGTTTGATAGTTTCCCTTAATCTAAAATCAAAGCCATTCAGACTGCCAGTCTGATTGCTCTCTGTGTTTGGTAACACATAATGGTGTAGCCAGTGTCTGCCAGCGTCTACATGTTCTGCTTATTGTCTTCTTGTTTATGCTGTTCCCATCCTTGTCACTGCCAGATGCCTTTATTCATATCTCTCCTGCCAAGAGAAGTCAGTCCACTAAAAGACAATGCCTCACCTATCTCTTCTCTCTGTTCATTCATGCAAGACAGAACTCTGTCTTTACCTTTTACACAGGTTTGGACAGGATGTTCTGGCAAGAAGCACGGTGTCAGTCGGGACTCTTGTCTTTTGCGGCAATTTGTCGTGTGTCCTTCAACGAGTCACATAGGATCTGAGCCAAACATTCACTGAAATCAATGGAAAGTTTCTCCTTGACTTCAGTGCCCTTTGGATCAGGCCCATAGACCTTCCACTCACTTTACAGATGGGTAAACTGAGACATGGAGTGGTTCATAATGCTTGCCTCCTGTGCGTCATGGAGGTATTGAGAGACTTCCTTAGTGAACTTTTGCCAAGTGCTTAGAGTCTCCCAGATCAAAGGCACCATATAGAAGCAAACAACGAGTATTATTTTATTAAGCCACGGCCTCTTCTAATTCTTTTAATGGTGTTTTCTTTGTGGTTTTGGTTTGGAACATCCTCTTTTCATTAAGGAAAGAAAGAAAATCTGTCTTGGATTGAAACGACTTGACTTTATCCATTAATTTCATTATGTCCCAAAGTGCTCAGTTCAAACACCTGGGGCGTGATAGAATGTTAAAACAATCATTACCAGAAACTAGGCCCCATGACCGAGAAATCAAGCCAAAAGAATAACAAGAGATTTGGACAAATACAAATGTAACATTCTTACGTGACAATAAAGACTCTATCTCCCTGGTCTGTTACCCGCATGAATGGGTCTGAATCTCAGCTGTCCCCAGTGGTGAATTCTACCTCGAGGGCACAGTATTTTGCTATGCTTCTCTCTTGCAAGATTTTGTGTCACGCAGACCTCGGGCTGAGCATTTGGGTTCTGTCAGGTTGTGTTGCAGCCCCGGGCTTTGTGTGGGTCTTTGATCAGAGCACCAGGTACTTGCCATCCAGCGGCACAATGAAGCACATGAAATGGGGAACGTGAGGCACTCAAGGTGAGGCATGCAAGATGTGCTTTTAAGCATGGAGGGTGGATTCCATCCTGGGGTCGTGGATCAGGTGCAAGGCTGAAGTCCCATTTAACCCCAACGGCCTAATACTTACCCTCTGCACAGGTGAATTTCATCCTGAGAGTCTAAGGCCAGGTCTGCTGTACAGAGCAATGCCGGCAGAGCTCCCTAGAGCAGACCTGGTGTATGCCAACAGAAGGAGGAGTTGTGATGGTGCAGAAACACCACTGATCAGAAAGACACAAGCTGTGCGGACAGCAGCAGCATTCTGTCAGCAGAGCTGCTTTTACACTGAGGGTTTCCTGGCATAGCTATATCACTTAAGGGGAGTGATCTTGTCACCCTTCTAGCTGACTAGCTATGATTTTTTCACCCTCCTCGCTGGCATAGCGGTGCTGGCATAACTGTGTAGCATAGATCCAGCCTAAGGCAGAGCGTATTGTCAAAGATGACGGGTGAAGAGATGGTGAAGCATCAGAAGCAAACTCTGCTGGGTACTAAGATTCCAACAGCTGTTCCTGTAGCAGGACGACTGGGAGGGTCGAAGCACTGCTGAGCCCCTGACCTTCTCCTCTGCCAAACGATTGCACAGCAAAGCACCGCTGGGGCCAATTGCAGATGTGCCAAGACCCTCGTGTCTCTATAGTCCTAGGGCTTCCATCAATCTCTTTGGGGAACTGTTTTCCTTAGCAAGAAAATCTCAGTCGCTCCGTGTGATCCACAGGTGATCTCTGGCTCAAGTCCAGATGTCACTTTGCTGGACGAATCCATCCATTCCAGACTGATTGTGACGGGGGCCCTCTGACAGGAGTGGAGAAGTATGACACTGGTAATGGAACCAATACCCATTTTTTTAGAAAAAGAGATGTTGGCGGGCATCCTCCCTCCATTGAATTATTATCTATGTGACAGTAGCACCTAAAAGTCCCAGCCAAGGCCAGGGGTCCATGGCGTGAGGTGTTGTGCATGCATCTGGGGAGAGACACTGAAAAGCCGGGAAGCTATATAGGCAGCAAAAGTCTGTATGGGGAACAGAGTTGAAAGGACTTGTCCCAGGCCAGAAGAACAGTAGGACTAGGACCCAGGTTTCCTGCCTTGCTACCCCCATGTCTGTGGGGGAAATCAAAGGTCTGGGGCTTCATAGAATATCAGGGTTGCAAGGGACCTCACCTAGTCCCATCCCCTGCTCAAAGCAGGACCAATCCCTAACTAAATCCCCAAATGGCCCCTTGGAGGATTGAATTCACACCCCTGCGTTTAGCAGGCCAATGCGCAAACCACTGAGCTATCCCTCCCTCCTTCCAGCTGTTATCTTAGAACAGTTGTTCGTAGGTTCTATTATTACCCAAGCCAGCTCTGGAAATTCAGCCTCTTGTGAATGGCTCTCTGGTTTTGCCTCTCTGGCTTAGCAATGACAGTGAGTGCGCAGGGACTCCCTGCCGCCCACTGCATCCTGACGGCTTGCCCTGACCTGGGGTGGCATTTGGGCTGCTTGGGCCTGGGACAGGAGCCTCTCAACATGACTGACAGGTTCAGAAAGCGGCAAGCATCGCCTGGTGCAGCTGAGACCCTCGAGCCTCATCCTGCAGTATGCTGAGGCCAAAGGGAGTTAGGTCCCTTAATACCTTTGAGGAGCCAGGCCTGAGACCCCTTCAACTCACACTTGGCATCGTACCGACTCAGGAGCGTGCTGCACCTCCCAGGAGGTTCTCGAAAGCTCCCAGGATCAAGTCCTTAGCAAACCGACACAGTGCCAACATCGAGGAACTTGTCTTCTTTCCATCATTACATCAAGTTAAGTCAAACTGTGCCTTGACCTGCTTCTTAATAAGCCCCTCAAGGTCAGATCTGACTGCTCCAGTTGGAAGTTGGTTTCCTTGGGTCATTCATCTTGTGGGAGCTACGAGGGGCAGCACCGTTGACTTCCCCCCACCTCTTTCTCCATGTGGTTATGTAGATTCTGTGGGCAGTAGCATAGCCAGTTGTGTCTTTCTGTAGCGCATGACTCACATGCAGGATAACAGCCTACTACTTCCATGCACCTAACAGAACTGTATCTTTAGCACAAGTGGCGGGAGCTTGAGCTCTATTCCTGCTGCCAAGGCTGGGTAGATCCTTTACAGTGGCATAGCAGATTTTTTTTTTTTTTACTCGCAATGGTCTATACATTGCTGTGAAATGCTCCGGAGAAAGAGTCTATCATGCACCCTCCGTGAGTGGGAGCCAGTCTGCGGCACAGCCCTATACGTAATGCTTCCAGCCTCTTCAAGTATCGTTGTATTTCATCGGTGAAGCTCTTCAGGGACTTTGTGTTCCGTCATCATGGAATTTTTATGACTCCTTTGTGTGTATATAACGCGATTGCCCTGGAACATGGAGAGATTAATCGTTGTTCCTTTGTTAGTTTTCAGGAATTTTTAGTGTCTATGTTTTTATCCATCCGTCATGTCAGAATGTGGGGTCCAGGGGCTAGCTGACATTTCCAATGACTTAATTGCTTAGATTTTTCCCTTTATGTTTATGGACACTTGCTCATATTAGATTTTGAGTGAGACATTATGTACTGAGCACTTTCCGGCCGCCTTCAGATTTTTCACTCCGTTCCAGAGTCTCCTTTTACTGTGTATCATGTATTTAAAACATCCCTTCCCACATGGCTTGATGAATTAACTGGTATCTAGGAGGTGGACTAGAGAAATATTTAACATGGAACGTGTATGCCAAAGAGTCGGAATGAGATCTGAATCGAGGAGGGGCGCTTAGAAAACTCCTCTTAAGAAGTCTCTATATGGAAGAAAAGTATCAGGGGGTAGCCGTGTTAGTCTGTATCCACAAAAACAACACGGAGTCTAGTGGCACCTTGAAGACTAACAGATTTACTTGGGCATAAGCTTTCATGGGTAAAAAACCCACTTCTTCAGATGCATGGAATGAAAATTACTTTATATAATGACATGTGAAGAGAAGGGAGTGGCATTGGGGGTCCAGCACTGGGATAGGAGAGGTCCAGCACTGTAGGGGAGGTCCAGGCTGAAGTTGATGGTGGGATGGAAGCTGTTGAAATCATGGTGGAATTCTTCTTCCAGAATCTCTTTCCCATGGGTCCAGATGATGAAGATGTCGAAGATGCCCCTTCTCTACGACAACATCTTCATCATCTCAACCTCGTTATCTCTAGCCTGATTCTTGCCTTCATATTTATACTTGCCTCTGGGAATTTCCACTACATGCATCTGACGAAGTGGGTATTCACCCACAAAAGCTCATACTCCAAAACGTCTATTAGTCTGTAAGGTGCCACAGGATTCTTTGTCGTTTTTTAGTGTGAATACAGTAACTCCACTGGAGTCAACAGCGTTAATCTACATGGACGTTGGTGCAACTGAGTGCAGAGTTGGGTGCAGATTCAAGAGTCTGATCCTGCTGTCATGGACATGGGTGTAAACCAAGTTGTCATCTATCCCTCAAAATGAAGACGTCTGCCAGGGGGAAGATTCATTGATGAGACTTAAGGTGTCTGAGGATTTCAATCCAGGTTCTGCAGGTTTTCCCACATGTGATCGGTGATTGCTTGCAGACAGCACACCCAGATGCTGTTCCCTTTCCTTCCTCCTCTGCTGTTTCTCAGCCTCTTGAGCAAGGCGATTCTCTTCAAAACAGGCCGAGGCACCTGTGTGAGGTGATGCCATTGCAGTCTATTGTCAGCCAGCGCTTCCCAATTTGTGGGGTCAATGCCTCCCTTCTTCCTTTCAGGGTGTCCTAGTAGCATTTCCTCTGTCCCCCCGCGGGTCTTCTTACCATGACTGAGCTGAGAAAAGAGGATTTGCTTCGGAAGATGAGCATCCGCCATCCGCACACAATGGCCTGTCCAGCCAAGTTGCTATTTCATAATCTTCGCCTCAACGCTGGTGACATTAGCTTCAGAGAGAACGCCGGCATTGGTGCAACAGTCTTCCCATCTGATACGGAGAATCTTCCTAAGGCAGCACTGGTGGGACCACTCCAGACTCTGAAGATGGCTTCGGTACGTCACCCATGTCTCGGCATTGTAGAGCAGGGTTTCAGTTTCCATCCACAGATCCCTGTCAATAAAGATGCAACGCGGCAACTTTCCAAAGCCTATGTTCGATCTCCACATCAAGACTGGCTGTCTGGGAGAGGTGGCTCTCAAGGGAAGGAGAAATGCTCAATGTTTCCCCGGCTTTCACCACCTATGACAATTTGTGGGAGAAGGCGGGGGCAACTTGTAAATCACGTCACTCCATCTCGTGTCATTGGATTTCTGCCTGGTTAGAACCAGGGTGGGTAAGACCAGGCTCGAGCCGATATTTCCAAACCCAGACTCCTTTGCTAAGCAGTGCCCGTGAACAACGCGGGGGGCTGTACAACCGAAGGGCTTGACAAGCCACTGGGGTTTGTGTGGAGGGGAAGCTCCTGTAGCTGTTCTGCCTGCAGGAGGATTTGCTGTGGGAAGATGCCCCCAAGAACGAACCCTGCTCGATCCTGTATGAAGGTGCCATATGTGCTCTGCCAGCTGGCGGAAAGCAAGGGCTCTCCACACCTCACTCTCCGTGGTGCTAGGGCTGCTGGTGTCACTTGCATCCTGCTCTTGGAAGGTGAGATGTGCCTGTTCCAGGAGTCTGGCTGCTTCTTCCTTAGCTGTGCCTGGCAGCGACGGCTTCCCTGTACCCCTCTCTTCCCCACCTTGTGCGCTTCCATGAGAGCAGCAATAACTGTGACTACAGGTAGCGCCCTGAGCCCTGCAGATCTGGTTACATGCAATGAGCCTTTTTGCACATGCATATTTTGCACAGCCAGTTTGGAAAACCTAGCCCTTCCTCAACCATATGATCATTGACAGTTTGTTGGGGAACACCCTGGGGTCCCTGGAGAGTTTTGGGCCTGTGCAGCTGCCATCATAATGTGCTCCTTCTCCGTCTTAGCTCCAGTCACTCCGGACTCTGAGTAATGAGAGGAGGGGGGAGCTGAAACGTGCTGAGCACTAGCTTGGCTTGCAAAGATGCAGTCCGAGGCCCCTGCTGTGCCTTTATCATGTTTCCTGCCACGCCATGATCCGTGTCCCATGCACTGCTGGCCATTAGCATTTCAGATCCACATTCAGGGAAGCCATTAGGCGTAGGCAAAGCTGAGGTCCATACGGGGACTTCCGTGCAATTATTCTAACAGCACAACATTGCACGGAACGGCTGGCAAGTGCTGGATTTTCCATTTTCAGACAGAATCGCCTTATGCTGGGGTGGGACTGGGTCAGTTGTGTGCTCTGGGGGCTTTTTGGGTGGGACCAAGTCAGGCGTGTGCTCAGGGGGGCCAGGAACGTGACTCTGAAGCGTTTGCTATGAGGTTGCTAGTACAAGCTTGAGATGGGATAATCTCAGCAGGAGTCTGATCCAACTCCCATCAAAGTCAGTGGAAAGCCTCCTTCCCACTTGTATTCGGTGAGAGCTGGATTGGACCCAAGGTCTGGAAGCTGAAATGCTCAGAGGCTTATCCTCATCTTGGTCCCGACATCTCGCAAGAACCAGTTTCCTTGTGATGTCTCCTATATGTGGGGCTCATGGCAACGTCAGAATCTCCCAGCATTGGTACTCCAGCTCCAGCCCTGGCTGGAACCGGGGCAAGCCAAGCCTCCTGCAAAAACAACGTCCAGTCATTTTAAAACAAGCGCTGCCCTGCGCTTCCACAAACTTTTGCCCAGGGGGTGAGTCTGCGGTGCAGGCTCATGTAGATTCTTAGTTTGTCCAAACCAGTTGGCTCAGTTAATTCGAATGCAGTCCCCATTGAAAGCCACCTAACATCATTCCCAACAGGGAGTGAATAAATTGGTCTGCCCTTCCCGCCCTTGGGAGCTATTCTGACAGATCAGGGCAGAGCCATGGGGCGGAAGGAGCAGGCGGTGCTGTTATGGAGGCTGGGGAGTCGGTCGGGAAGACCAGTTTCCAGGGGCATCACCCAGGGATTTTTCACAGGCAAAGAGCTTCATTTCCCTGCTGTCCCCGTCACTAAGCGTCAAGATGGAATCCAAGTACAGGGTGAAAGCCGCCCCTTTTTGCACAGTGCAAGCTCCCAGCTTTGTTCAGGGGAGAGGGGAACGCAATCTGATGGCCCAGCTTCCACGCAGGCTGCAGCATAACCACATTGTAGCCAGTGGCAGCTGCCTCCCAATGTGGCTTTTGGGCCATCAATTGTAAATACTCAGATACAGTAGCCCCATTCTGCCCTCAATGACCCCCTCTTTGCTGGCCCGGTTAGAGAGTCCTTGATGCCTACAGGGGGTGCATGATGCAGAGATCCATGACACAGTTACGCCCCCCGTACCCTCCCCTTAGGTAAGCGGGGCTTAAATTGCATGGAGTATTCCATGTTGGGATGGGTTTCAGCCCACGTGCAAACCTGGTAAAGATTAGCCTGGACTTCTTCGGGCGGCACTGGACCCTATGATGTGAAGAGGTACCTGATGTTTTAGGAGCATTTAGTCAGAGGCCTTGTCTACATGAGAGAAATTCGCAGAGGAAGTAAATTAAACTAAACTGAATTAAGACCACTTTGATTCTGAATCACAGCATCCCCGCAGGGTTTAATGCAATTTAACTACTCCACTTCAAAGTCACACCTTTAGTGAATTCAGATTAACGGATGTCACTGTGTAGACAAATTCTAAATTGCACTGGTGTAAACCCCATTTTGCTCTGGTGGATTGTGTGTACATTAGGTGCCTGTGCTAGGGGGATCATTATGGCTTTGTGGATAGAGCCCTGACTTGGGACTCAGAAAAGCTGGATACCATTCCTGGCTCTGCCATTGGGTGACTTTAGGAAAGTCACCTCATCTGTCTGTTCCTCAGTTTCCCCACCTGTGAAATGGGAATTATGTCACTGACCTCCTTTGATGAACGGCACTATATAACAGTGAGGTATTATTCATGGTCGGGCTTCACTGGTGCAAATTTCCCTCATGCAGGCAGGGTCTCAGTCATCTGTGAGCTCCTTCCATTTGAAAAGACAGCATAAATATTTAAACTAGCGGCGTGGACATGGGGGACAGAGATATGTGTGAAATGCCCTTTGCAAGGTCTTTAGCTCCTCGAGTTACAGCAGCAGCACATGGAAATCATTACGTCTCTGAAACAGACACAGAGCAAGGGATTGCAGTTTTATATACTGGTGACAATAACAGCATCAGATCCATCAGCTCCTCCACTCCCAATAATTTAATTCCCTCTGTAAAATCAAGTAATTGCAAACACGTGGCATTGTTCTCTGCTTTCTTCTGCACCAGCAGCTACTATTAATTCAGCCTTGGCATAAAAGTTCCCGCTGACTCCAAGGGGAGCCGCATTAGCCTGTGCCCAGGCTGACGGGGATCTGGCGAGTTTTAAGTACATAATGGCTGGAGGCTCCGGTTCTCATCTTGGCTGCTGATCGGGGACAGGAGTCAGGGCGAGCTGACGTGGTGACAGAAGAAGGGACAGTCAGGCCTGCCATCTCACTCTTAATGCTTCTCCACATGTCAGAACCACCTCTCTGCTGCAGTGCTAGAGATCAGGCCTGGGGGCAGGGGGGGGCAGCAAAGGACTTGCAGGGGGGGTTCGAGGTTCAAGCTGCAGAGAGGAGGGACAGTGTGGTACAATGGTGAGTGAGCTGCACGATGGTGAAATGGGTTCTTTTCCCAGCACTGCTGCTGAACTGCTGAGCCACCCTTGCCAAGTCCCTTCCCCTCTCTGGGCACGTCTATACGGCAAGCAGAAACCCGCGGCAGCGAATCTCAGAGCTCAGGGCTACAGACTTGGACTCGTGCCATGGCATTAAAAATAGCCTTGTAGATGTTAGGGTATGGGGCCTGGTCCCCTCCCCCAGGCTTCAGAGCCCAAGCTCCAGCCCAAGCCTGAACATCTACACAGCTCTATTTCCCTCTCCCGCCTGCTGTCTGTCTTGTCTCTTTGCACTGTGTGTATGTATAGCACCTGGCACGGTGGGGATCTGATCTCCATCTGGCTCCTAGGTGTATCGTCCTGCTGTGATGGGAGATATCAATGCTGCTCTGGCAGTGACGGGGTTAAGGGGAGCCACTGAACCCAATTAGGAGAGGCAAGTCATTAAAGATTAGAACCAGCTGCAGAGATCTAGGCTGGGCAGTTCCTGTGAAGGAAGGACCTCAGAGCAAGGAGACACAGAGACCAACCCATCCAGGGGAGAGGCAGGTGGGAGTTTCTGCTCTCTGGGAAAGGAACCAGAGAGGGGCTTGTGGGAAGGAGCCTGTGTCCTGGCTGGGGCTGTCTCTGAAGAGAAACCTGGAGACTCCTGAAGCAGGCTTGGGAGACTTCGGGTAGGGAGGAGCTGGGCCTGTGGGGCAGAGCCCTGGACTGCGCTGTCTGACAGGGCGAAGAACCCAGGCAAGGGGTGAATTGCCGGCTGGGAAGGGTGGAGGAGTTTTCATTCCACTGAGCGGTGAACTGGGAGGCGGTTAACCTGGAAAGGCTGGGACTCTCGGGCCGCCCCGAGGATTCAGGGGGCCTGGGGTCTTTGGCTGGCACTTTGGAGGCAGGTCCCAGAACGGAAGGACACCCCGCCGCCGAAGACCTGGCACTTTGGCGGCGGGTTTCGGGACAGAAGGACCCCCAGCCGCGGGTTTTCGGGCACTTCAGTAGTGGGTCCAGGAGCGGAAGGACCCCCTGCCACTGAAGACCCGGAGCGGAAGATGTTCTGGGGGCCTGGGCCTGCCAGAGTTTTCTGGGGCGAGTAAAGGACATCACTCCAGGGGCCCCAAAAAACTCTCGTGGGGGCCCCTGCGGGGCCTGGGGCAAATTGCCCCACTTGCCCACCCCCGGGCGGCCCTGGGGACTCTCCCTGTGATGTGGCCCCAGATCACAGAAGGGGGTGGGGGGAAGGCAGAGGCCTGCGGTGCTGGGTCTTGCCATAAGGAGGCACTGTGGGGCGGTGAGTCTGGGATGAAGGGAGATGAACAAGGTGCTGCCGGGGGAGTGGGCGGGGGGGGGGAGATGTGCTGCCACAGCTGCCGGGGCACATTACAGCTGCTGCGGGTGAGGACTGAGGCTTGCCCTGGGGCCAATGATTTCAACAGGAGCCGAGGCAGGGCTCTGTCTCCAGTAATGCGACAGGTTCCTGGTCTGTGTGTACTGCCGGCAAGGTAACAGAGCTGGCTGGGGCCTGGATGCAGACCCAGGAGGCTGGCTGTGAGCCTGGGATTCGTGGCGTTACTGAGACCAGGGGGGCTAGAGGAGATGGGGGTTTGGGACGATAGCAGTGCTGGGAGGTGGGCTAGATGGGGAGGGGCTTTGGGGCAATAGTGGTGCCGGGGGTGGGGGGGAAGACTAGAGGGGAGATGGTTGGGCAGTAGTCATTTGGGGGAGGGCTAGAGGGGAGGGAGGTTGAGGTGGAGCACTAGCGGCACGGGGGGGCTGGAGAGGAGGGGGTTTGAGGCACTAGCAGCACAGGGTGGGGGGGCTAGAGGGGTTTGGGGCGTGAGCAGCACCGAGGGGAGGTTGCCTGGAGATGCTATTTTCAAACAACGTTCCATGGAAACCTTTAAAATGAAATTCCTGGATCAAAACTGGGCTGAATTATCCAGCTCAGCGGGGAAAAGGCTGGACGTTCCAGCAAATGAATCATCCCAAATCCCGTGGGGTGAAAGCGTCTGCAACCTTCCACCTTGGGAAAGGCTGCTCCTGCTCCTCCAGCAACCTGCTGCTTCTGCTGGTGAGAAGGGAAGCACCTGGGAACCGGGCTGGATCCGCTCCCTCCCTGCCTGTTGTTGAGAGAGTCCTGTAGGATGTGGTGTTATTTCCATGTGTTTGAGGCGAGCGGGTCTCCATTTCCCACCAGTCAGGCCTTGGACAATGCCACCTGTTTCAACATCCCCGTGTTGCAAGAGCCACCTCAGCCATTTTCATTCCCCAAGCTCCTGTCCCCATGGCTTTAATCTGCCTGCTCCCCTCAGTAATCTGCCCCACTGTACAAATATCTCAAAGAAAGCGTGAGGCGCTTTCAAGTCCCTGTTGCTAGGAGCAACCCTTTTATTAGCAGCCGCACATGTTGGGCACATGTGTCCAAAGGAACATCTGTCCCAGAGCAGCAACATCAGGCAGCAGCGTCACCAGGAGAGCTATTTTCAGCCCAGACCCGTATCGCAGGTCTCTCTAAAAGCATGAACTTTCCAGGCTGGGCCATAAGATCAGACTCTAAATAAAACTTCTGCCACCTCTTGGCACTGGTTATCCAACAGCACAGAAATGCGAATGGGACGTTTGCAAGGAGGCTAGATCTCGGCTGAGGGAGAGACGGCTGCAGCAGTCACAGTCACAGTATTAGGCAGATAGCAATCTCTTCCTCCTTGTAGCCTGGCCAGTTGAATCAGCATTCAGGCACCAGGGTGATGAGCAAGGGATGCCTAGGTAGATTATTTATGAGTTGTAATGCCATAGCAGTCAGGAGCTCCAGTTATGGGTCATGGTAGGTGCTGGACAAACACAGACTCCAAAGGACTACAGTTGGTGCTGCTCCCCTCTGGGGCTCTGGCACAGAAGGCTAAGCCCAGGTGGGGAATGGGCAAAGGTGGCTTTAAACCACCTTTGTGCCTCCTAGGGTCTGCCCGGTCTGGGGGCTGGTGTGACCCAGGACGTAAATTAGAGCAGCCCCAGGGGCTCCTCTAACTTGTAATGGTCCTCATTGTCCGCTGGCTCTGGCATGCCCCTAGTCCTGGCACTGCAAGAGGGGGCAGTGTAGGATTGTGTATGTCAGTTCCATGTTGCTCCTGCACTTTGGGGTAATCTCCCCCTGGCTGTTATAAGTCCTTTCTAGCTCCTAGATTCTGCCAGAGCCAGGCACAAGGTCCACAATCTGGTTCATACTCTTCATATCCTCTTCCATCTCACCCCTCTCCTCCTATCCCTATACAATTACACTCCCTTCTTTCAGCCCCCTTCTTCCTCGACATTTCTCCTGCAAAGGCTTTCAAACATACAGCACAAGAGAAGGGAAGGCGCCGGGGGAAGAACCTGCGCTGCTTTAAGGTTGAACACTGGACTGGAAGTCGGAAGGCCGGATTCTGCCACTGACCCGTTAAGGGACCTTGGTCACTCCCCCTCTCTGTATGTCTACTTCCCCATCTGTAAAATAGGGATAATAATCTTCACCTTTCTTTTCTAAGGGAAATTTACAGTGAAAGGTGCAATATAAGAGCCAAGAATTACTGACATTGGTACATTGTCTGCTTATCTGGGAGCTGTTCCTTGGAGGATGCATTGTTTCCATGGACTGTCCTGCTGATCAGGATTGTAAGTTCCTTGGGGCAGGGTCACTGTCTCTGCACTGTGCACCACCCACCTCTGCTGATGACACTCACTCAACAATAATCTCTGGTGGACTGAAAGATACACCCCTGACTTATTCTGTGGGCCTCATCCTCTTCTTATGCCAACCGGTGTAAATCAGGAGTAACTCGCCTGAGAGCCACACAGAACACCGCTAGTTTTATACCTTTGCAGAGTTCCTGTCTTGTCTTTAACGTCTTTCCACCACCAGAATGATGCTCACAACCCCGTGCACCCCCACCAATCAAAAATGAGATCAATAGAATCTAAAAGTCCAAACCAAAAAGCCTCCCCCAAGCAGTGCTTTGGCCCTGAAGAGGGAGAAGACCCAGAAACTCCCTGAAATCCTCTTGGGGCTTTGCCTTTGCCATTGCTTTTACATAGATGGCCCCCAGATACTCCGGTGATGGGCGGCTGCATAAATCCCCAAGCAAGGTAGCGAACGACTGTTCTGCTCACAGCTCTGTGCTGAGTTCTCAAGTGGTCATCCTATGACCTTTGTCTGATGGCTTCGTATTCAACGTGTTGTAAATAAAACACTAATTCTAAAAAAACGATGGGAGGCACCCGATCCTGCTGCTTCTGTCCTCTCTTTCCAAAGCCCTCCCTGCTCTGTGTCCTTTTGCTCCAGCCCTGTAATTTCAGCTACGTTTTCCCAGGCACGTTTCCATCCGCTCCATTTAGGGCTGCTTTGCATTAAGATGTTTATTTAGCAGCTACTGGTTTTGGCAGGACATTGTTGCCTTAGTGGTGTTTGTTTTCTCTCTGAGGCCTCTGGGGACTGCGTGCGGAATGGTCTTCGTTCACATGCGAGGGATTCTGCAGTCCAGCAGAGGTGACCATTTCTTTGAGAGCCTTGCAGTGCATCCTGCTGATTGACTGCTGCAACGCTGCCCAGCCTGGGGGCAGTGGGGAGAGGGACCTGTCCAGCACATCCTGTGACGCAATTTGCAGGGCGACTGATGCTGGTGTTGTGCTACAGGCAAATCCCAAAGGGATGGATGGAGCAGATAAAGCACCACCTAGATCAGTCTCTATCTAGGTCCTTTAAGATGGTCTGGCTGGCTATTCAGGCTGTGCTCATCTCTGCTGGTTTTCTTGCTCCATTGAAGCTTTTGGTGCCTGCTCAATCACTGGCTGCATAGTGGCATTTCTTGGTACAGATGCTTCATAATTTGTTGATCTTCCAGCCTAATACTATGTCCGTACCAAAAATGCCGCTGAAGTCAAACCAAGGTGCTGATGGAGGTGGTGATGGAAGTGGTTGTGGTGATGGAGGTGGTTGTGCTGGTGGAGGTGCTGATGGAGGTGGAGGTGCTGATGGAGGTGCTGGTGGAGATGCTTGTGCTGATGGAGGTGCTTGTGCTGATGGAGGTGGAGAAGGAGGTGGAGGTGCTGATGGAGATGGTTATGCTTATGGAGGTGCTGGTGGAAGTGCTTGTGCTGATGGAGGTGGAGGTGTTGATGGAGGTGGTTGTGCTGGTGGAGGTGGGGTGCTGATGGAGGTGGTGATGGAGGTGGTTGTGCTGATGAAGGTGCTGATGGAAGAGCTGGTGGAGGTGGAGGTGCTGATGGAGGTGGTAATGGAGGTGCTGGTGGAGGTGGAGGTGCTGATGGAGGTGATTGTGCTAATGGAGGTGGAGGTGCCGTTGGAGATGGAGGTGGTGGTGGAGGTGCTGATGGAGATGGTGATGGAGGTGGTTGTGCTGATGGAGATGGTGATGGAGGTGGTTGTGCTGATGGAGGTGCTGGTGGAGGTGCTTGTGCTGATGGAGGTGCTGATGGAGGAGCTGGTGGAGGTGGAGGTGCTATAGGAGATGGTTGTGCTGTTGGAGGTACTGATGGAGGTGGGGGTGCTGATGGAGGTGGAGGTGTTGATGGAGGTGGTTGTGTTCATGGAGGTGCTGGTGGAGGTGGTGATGGGGGTGGAGGTGCTGGTGGAGGTAGTGATGAGGGTGGCTGTTCTGATGGAGGTGCTGGTGGAGGTGCTTGTGCTGATGGAGGTGCTGATGGAGGTGGTTGTGCTCATGGAGGTGCTGGTGGAGGTGGTGATGGGGGTGGAGGTGGTTATGCTTATGGAGGGGCTGGTGGAAGTTCTTGTGCTGATGGAGGTGGAGGTGGTGATGGTGATGGAGGTGGTTGTGCTGACGGAGGTGCTAATGGAAGAGCTGGTGGAGGTGGAGGTGCTGGTGGAGGTGCTGGTGGAGGTGATTGTGCTGATGGAGATGCTGGTGGAGGTGCTTGAGCTAATGGAGGTGGAGGTGCTGTTGGAGATGGAGGTGGTAATGGAGGTGCTGGTGCAGGTGGAGGTGCTGATGGAGGTGGTGATGGAGGTGGTTGTTCTGATGGAGGTGCTGGTGGAGGTGCTTGTACTGGTGGAGGTGCTTGTGCTGATGGAGGTGCTGACGGAGATGCTGATGGAGGAGCTGGTGGAGGTGGAGGTGCTAATGGAGGTGGTTGTGCTGATGGAGGTACTGATGGAGGTGGAGGTGGTGATGGAGGTGGTGATGGAGGTGCTTGTGCTGATGGAGGTGGTTGTGCTCATGGAAGTGCTGATGGAGGTGCTTGTGCTAATGGAGGTGGAGATGCTGATGGAGATGGCTGTGCTGATGGAGGTGGAGGTGGAGGTGCTGATGGAGATGGAGGTGGTAATGGAGGTGCTGGTGGAGGTGGAGGTGCTGATGTAGGTGGTGATGGAGGTGTTTGTTCTGATGGAGGTGCTGGTGGAGGTGCTTGTGCTGGTGGAGGTGCTGACGGAGGTGGAGGTGGTGATGGAGGTGCTTGTGCTGGTGGAGGTGCTTGTGCTGATGGAGGAGCTGGTGGAGGTGGAGGTGCTTATGGAGGTGGTTGTGCTGATGGAGGTGGTGATGGAGGTGGTTGTGCTCATGGAGATGCTGGTGGAGGTGGTGATGGGGGTGCTGATGGAGATGGCTGTGCTGATGTAGGTGGAGGTGCTGATGGAGGTGGTGATGGAGGTGATTGTTCTGATGGAGGTGCTGGTGGAGGTGCTTGTGCTGGTGGAGGTGCTGACGGAGGTGCTGATGGAGGAGCTGGTGGAGGTGAAGGTGCTAATGGAGGTGGTGGTGCTGATGGAGGTGGAGGTGGTGATGGAGGTGCTTGTGCTGATGAAGGTGGAGGTGCTGATGGAGGTGGTTGTGCTCATGGAAGTGCTGGTGGAGGTGCTTGTGCTAATGGAGGTGGAGGTGCTGAGGGAGGTGGTTGCTGGGCTCAGCTGTGACTATCCTCATTGCTGAGCTTCTCCTGCCTCTTAATCTGAAGCAGCCGAGGAAGGCAACAAAGTCAATCTGTGGCTCTCCAGTTATCCTCGGTGCCCCCGTTCCACCGCCATGCCATAGAGTTGAGATAAGTGGCGGGGGGCGGCGGGGGAAGGAGTCTATAGAGCTGCAGCTTTGTAGCAAGCTTGATGTCATGCCACTGCACAGTGGCTGCTGAAACGCCCGAAACATGGCAGTCAGCTGGTGCCATGCATGTATCCACTTCCATCCTCCGGTGCAACCTATGGTGCTTCCCAAGTGTTTGACAGTTGCTGCCTGCATGGTGGCCTGTCTGAGTTGGTTGTAATCTGGAGATGGAGGCTGGTAATGGTCAAGGACTTTGTTTTATCTGGATTAATAACCAGCCCAATGTGTTTCTTGCCCGACCAGACTGGCCACAGCTACAGCGACTTGCCAAACTGAGCCAACAAGACAATGTCTTTGGCATATTTGAGATTTCCAAGCAAAGCGATGTTCAGCTCAGCACTACTAATAGCTGCTGCCTCAAGCTTGTCCGTCGGCTTCAGTATAAACACCCTCCCGACGTGACAGTACCGACCCAGAAAGAGACTGGGGCTCTTTGCACTGTGGCAATGGAAGAGTAATGTTCTACATTGTTATAGGATCTCTCCTGATATTCTCCCATGATAGGGGGCCATCAGGATCCCAGACCTCCCAGATGAAGTGCAAGGACTCAGTGTGTGTGTAATAGAAAACAATCTCAGCATATTAATACTTACAGAAACAAACATGGAGAGACAGGAGAAAAGAGGGAATAAACCACCCATTAAGTCAGCTTCATCCTGCCGACTGGGCCTTCAAGCCCTTTGCTTCCTTCAAACCTGTCCTCTGTTCCAAACCTCTACCAGAGGGGATGCCTTCTGTTTTATACCAAGAAGGTGTTCCCATCATGCCTTGCTCTTAAAGGGGTACTCATACCTGGCAGCATTCACAGAGAGGTTAAGAGAGTAGTTACTTAAATATGGTCCAGCACAAACCTTAAAGGGATTAAGCAGCCCGTTGGAATCCCCATCCGGCCCTATAGAAGCTGAACTGTACAACCAGTTCAGATACTACAGAAGATGCCATGTGAAATTGTCATGCTTCCCATGTTCTCTGAAGATATTTCCAGATTCTCACCCTCTCATCAGTTTTTAATCCTCTATTTATTTTATTTGGAAATTTCCCATAATTAATGGGTGGGTACTCCTCCGGCATCTGGGAATGTCCTGTGCCTGTGACAGATGGAGAGGCTTAGCTGCAACATCAGCACTGGTGTGGCAAGAGGCGGAGGGAAGAGTATTTTCCTTGTCTTCTCTCCCCTTGGAATGAGGAGGTGACGCAAGGTGAGATATATTCTTATGGATCACACTTCATCTCATACATGGTACCAAAGCCTCTCGGAGAGACAGCTGTGAGTGTAACAGAAAAGGTTCCAAGCTGAACGTGTCTCAGGGCTTGTATTACAAGATACCTGTAGATGGTGCTGTCCTGGCACAATAAGAGGCTTGTCCTAGCACCGCTTATCTATGGTCAAGGCCCCACATAGGCTCTGGGCATCTATAGCACTCAGGTAGCGATTTTGCAGCAGCATTCACCTGGCAGTGTAGCCTAGTGGATGGAGCACAGGACTGGCACACAGGAGGCTTGAGTTTAAGCCCCAGCTGAGGCAGTGACTTGCTGCATGACCCTAAGCAAGCCACGTCGGCCCAGGTCCTCAGGGGTATTCCCATTGATTTCAAGGGGAATTAGGTACCTAGACACCTCTGTGGATCTGGATCTTCCTTCCCTGGTCACCTTGCCTAGTTAGATTCACTCTTTGTGATAGTCTCTGGGTCTCAATATATGTCTGCACAGCACCCTGTATGATGGGGCCTCTAGGTGTCATACAGATAATGAGAGCCTGAGATACATTTTAAAAAGCAGGCTTTTAATGAATGAATGCTGTCAATGAATAATACAACCAGGACCAGCCCTAGTGTTGTGTATTTTAACAGGACATTTATTTTACGCAGTCCCCACCTTTTCGGTTTCAAATATACCTGATTTGTGAATGGACAATGCACAGTTTGGTTCATTGAAGATTATTCCATCATTTGATTTCACGCTTTCTTTCACATATCGTGCCACTCCCCCACCAGCCCGACCTGTTCTACGGTGACCAGACAGCAAACATAAAAATCTGGATGGGAGAGCAGGGTAATAAGAGCCTGTAGAAGAAAAAGACCCCAAAATCAGGACTGTGCCTATAAAATTGGGACATCTGGTCACCCTAACCTGTTCTGCCCTTCCAATATATTTTATACCCTAGAATTACTGTGTCCCTTTGATTATTGTCATTCCACCAAGTTTCTGTGATGCCTGTTATATCAATATCCTCATTCAATATGAAGCACTTTAGTTCACTCATCTTATCATTTAGACTTCTAGCATTTGTATACATGCCTTTTAAAAAATTCCCACTTTTTATCTGTCTGCTGTTACGTGATGTAATCGAATGGGCCTCTTTTTCATTTGGCTGTTTCTCATTGGATCCTACCTGTATTTTATCATCATCCATCTCTCCTCCTTACTAGGACGTAGAGAATCTCCATTAGTAGGTCCTCCCCTAAGGGATGTCTCTGTCCGAGCCATGTGCTCCTCTGCACCTGTTGACTTTCCCCCAGCCCTTAGTTTAAAAACTGCTCTACCACCAGAGACAATTCCCGCCTTGAAGGGTTTACAATTTAAACAGATGAGGCAGACAAACGGTGGGAGGGGACCCAGAAAAGCAAAGTGCCTTGGCCAAGGTTAAGCAGCTGGGAATAGCCTGGAGATCTCCAGATCTCCGTGCCCTACCCCCTGGGCCATGCTGTTACCAGAGAACTCCTTCCCCTCTCCCCGTTCATCAGTGGGGAAATCTGAAACCCAGGTGTGCTAAGCACATCTGCAGCTCATTTTCCTCTAGCCTGGGATGCCAGAACAAGGTGCATAGGCCAGGGAATTCCGACAGCATAAATCAAAGGAGGGAAATGCAGCCTTTGGAATCCATTTGTCCTGGAAGCCTCACAGCTTCCACTTTGGAACACCTCCTGTGCGGAATGATTGGTGGAACCGACACCTTACAGCGGTATGGCCAGTAAGCCTGGTCACAGCAGCCCTTTAATTTACTGCTCTGGGAACGGAATGGCTTTCTTTGGGCCATAAGAACTGCTACAATTCAAGCAGCTGGATGTTGCTGTTGGTGCCAAAACAAGAGTGTTTTATGGGTGCCACCGGCCTGATGAGAGAACCAGGGGAGTGCCCTGAACAAGCAATGGCAAAGTGGAGCGGATTTATTTCTTTGGTAAATCCAAGTTCAGGTAGGGCTGCAAATGGCTTTCTGGGCAATGCGAGGGGAAGCGAATCCTGCTGGACAGATCTGGATGCTTTGTGAGGCAGGGACTGTCTGTGTGTCTGTACAGCGCCCAGGGCAAGGGGGCAAATCATTTAGCAGCAAGATGCCAGTGTTGTGCATCTGGGAAGCCTCAGAGCAGGAATATGGAGCTATTCCCATGAAGCAGCGACGGGAAACACACCCTTGCTTCTCTATTATAGCAGCTACTTTTCTCTCGGGCATCTGTCTCCAAGGAGATGCTACTTGTCACTGCTGCAGGTGTATCCCTCCCACTCCACGGTCCACTCCAGGAGTGCCCAATAAGGTCTCAGGTCTCCAGCTGCCACCCGTCTCTGGGCAAGGATTTTTGTCCCGTTTCCTCCTGACTGGGGGTTTTAAGACTGCCCAACTCCCTGCTATATGCTTTGTTCTCCCCAGCAAGCCAATCTGCCCCAAAGGCCAGCACCTGTGTGTTGCTTTCTCTCTGAGGGGCTCTGATCCGTGTATTGTCAGCTGTTACCACCCTGCTCTTTCTAAGCAAATACCTTTAGTCTTAAGGTAAAAGCATTGCGGAGAAAATGTATAACAAGCCATCAAAGTTCCTATACACATGCTCAGAGCTCACCTATCAGTCTTACGGGGCACTGGTAGGTCAAAGGCTTTCCATCCCTTCCACAGGGCTGGGCTCCCCTTGGACAGAAGGTCCTGTCTGTTCACTGGCTCAGAAAGAAGGCCCTGAGCCAGTTTAAACCCAGCCTTGTTATAGCCAAAGCCCTTTCTTTCACTGTTGATTTCCGGAAAAATCAGTTTGAACCACTGTGTGCAACTCTACTCCCCGCCCTCAGAGTTAAATACAATCCCTGGCCAACTGTGTAACATACACCATGTACACAATACAATCCCCACAGATATTGTGTGCGGTTGAAATATCTGTCATGCTACTTTCCTGTGATGCTCACGCACAATCACAAGGTTAAACTGAATGCAAAGTGTGCAAATGTTGCAGCGTCGGCATGGAAGCACTGGTGCTGGTTTTCCTCTCACGGACCCCGCTTTCAAACCATCTGTTGACTTCAGCGGAGTCTTTCCTGATGTCGGCTGGGCTAAGCAAGAGCAGAATCAGGACCATGGTTAAAGGCGTTTTGGTCACCTGTCCAGTCTCAGAACCCGAGGCTGTCAGATCACCATGTGCATGTGGGAATAGAACTGACTTTTGCTGGCTCCAAAGGCATGGACCTCTCTCCAGTAAGCTCGGTGGGAGAAGTCTCTGAGTACAAGCTGTATTCCATGTAGAAAGTATAGCAGTGCACAGACACACATTGTTCACACACACAAATTCAAGACAGATCTTACTGGAAGTAGAGAACTTGGAAACTCCAGGATGATGCAGTGGGGGAGATGGATGCTCTGGCCTATCACAGGGTGGTGAGACAGCCTCACGTAAAACATTACACATCATCCAGTGACAATGGGGGACTGTCCAAAGGCCGGGAGAGAGTCCATCTGGCTGTGCTTCTCCTTACCTTATCCAAATTCTTTGGGGCTGGACATCTCCCAAAATCAGGACGCGCTGGAGTGGCTGGGCCAGAAAAAGCAAAAATGTTCATGTGCTTCTTTTGTCCCTTTCAGATTCAAACTTGCCCTTTGGCAGGAGAGCACCAGAGCTCTGCAAGTTCCAAAGCCTTTGGGGAAAAGAAAAGAGGCCTTCATCCTAAACTAGAAAACTTCAGCTTTTCTGTAGCGTGGCATCTACAGCTGTGGGACCCCTAAAGGTGGGGAAAGAGCTGTGCAGTCCTTAACCTGAACAAATTCAAAGGTTCAGACCAAGTCAGTTAAATATGGTCCTGATTTGGTGAAGCAGAAGTAACCCATCCCCAATGAGCAAATAGGGTGGCCAGATGTCCCGATTTTATAGGGACCGTCCTGATTTTGGGGTCTTTTTCTTATATAGGCTCTTATTACCCCCACCCCCTGTCCTGATTTTTCACATTTGCTGTCTGGTCACCCTATGAGCAAAGGAATCAAGCATACGCTTCAGCACTTCGTGAAAAATGAAGAAATTACTTGTATGCTTACATTTAAGAACATGCTTGAGAGCTTTGCTGAATTGAGGCTTATCACAGGAATTGGGTTTACATGGTTCATGGCTACCATGTAGTTGAATCAGCCTTCAGAAGAAGGGATTTTATTTAGTACACTAGCGTCCGAACGCACAGTCTCCTCGTTTTGGTGTATATTCATCCAGCCCAGCTATCAAGTTCAAATTAGAAGTAAGGCACACATTTTAAGAGGGAGGGTGAATAACGGATGGAATACATTGCCAAGAGAAGTGGCAGATTCCCCATCGCTTGATGGCTGACTTTCTGGAAGATCTGCTTCAGCCAGCCTCAAGTTATTGGGCACAATATAGAGGTAACTGGGTGAAATTTAATGGCCTGTGATACAAAGAAGGTCAGACGGAGAAGGTCTAAATGGCCCCTTCTGACCTTAAACTGTATGAATCTATGAATGCTGGCAGTGTATTCCCAGTTAGGAACAGTCAGGAGTGGCCCAGTATTCAGAATTCTCTCATCTTTGGCTCTATTTCCCCAGGGAATCGGTACTACTGATATGATGGTCTAGTGTTTCCAGGCTCCGCTTGTAAGCTCCCATCTCCCGCTGTGGTCTAATCTTATGTACTAAGATTGGTTGCATCATGAGAACATGTAATTATGAAATTAGGCAGCCTAATTAGATGGAGAGAGAAAGCCCTGTATGCAGTAATGTTTTTCCAAATCTGAACATTGGACGTGGCATAAAGGGAGAACAAAGCCAGCTGTTTGGGCAAGCAGGCCTTGATGCTGTAAGCACGGTCTAGTGGAGAGGTCACTGCACTGAGACCCAAGATATTCGTTCATTTCTTAATTTTCCTGCTCACGGAGCGTACAGCGCACACTTCAGATCACCCATTTCCTGGTCTCCTGCCAATGTTGCAGCCTGCTGTATACTGCAAGGTTGGAAGCCATGACATACCTCCAACATGTATGAACCCTTCCACAAGGTCTTCTCCATCCAGCTTTTGTTTGCTCTAACCCATAAAGCTGGTGGACACTCTGACTGTATGGACTCTGTCGTATGGAGCAGATGGCCAGAGCCACCTGAACTAGCATTGAGGCTGTTGGGAAGACATCAGAGGCTGAGTGGTCAAATACGTGAGCTCCTCCTGCGTAATGTGACAACCCACCACAGGCCTTCAAAACATAGGATGTCCATTCCCAGCCCTGCACCTCACCTGCTGGGTGACCATGGCCTAGTCAATTCTGCTCTTGGTGCCTCTGTTTCCCTTCCCACCTCTTCTCTGTCTTGTCTATTTACATTGTAAGTTCTTTAGGGCAGAGATGTCTTCTGCCATGTGTATCTATGGTGCCCAGCCCAATGGGTCGCTGAGCTCAGGATAGGGTAGTCTGGAAATTCTGAAATAGCTTCATCCACATTTTAAAACCTGAGTTTTCTCTTTAATTAAATATGAACATGAATAATGCAGTCAGGACAGTAGCCTCTGATATTTATTCTGACATGCACCAGAAGTACTCTAACATAGCTGATTTCACCGTCTAGCAGCGCCCAAAGCATGGAGAAAAGCAGGCAAGTATATTTAGTCATGTAGGATGGATTTGTGGATAGAACACTACTATAGAACTTGAGTAGTTCTAGGTTCTAGCCTGCTAGGTTGACCAGATGTCCCAATTTTATAGGGACAGTCCCAATATTTGAGGCTTTTTTTTATATGGGTTCCTATTACCCCCCACCCCTGTCCCAATTTTTCACACTTGCTATCTCGTCAACCTATAGCCTGCTCCAAAAAGATTAAGCCCCTCTGACTTCTATGAATGCAAATATAAACATCAACATTTGAACCAGTTAGGGCTGGTCAACATTTTTCTCTTTATTTTTGTGACAAATTTAAAAAAAATACAAAAATGTTTCTATTTCAAAAGTTCTCGAAACAAACATATTTTGCAGGGGGGGGTAATGATTTTTTTTAATGGTTGCCAAACCCCCACCAAAACTTTCCAACATACAAAGAGACTCCTGTGTGAGACATGGGTGGAGGTGAGTGTTTTTGTATTTTTGTGAACACTCATGAAATCAGGAAAACATCACATGACATCCCTGTACTCAATCAAAAATTATACCATGGCAAACCAAAAGTGAAAATAATTTGAAAAAAAATCAATTTTTTCTGGAGAAAAAGTAAGCAGCAACAACATCTCAATAATTTCTGATGAGCATTTTTGCACAACTGAAAAGATTTGTAAAATCAAAAAAAATTGTGATTTTTAAAAAAAAATATATATATTTTTCATGTGAATTTTCTTTGAAATATGTTGGCCAGCTCAAAAACTGATGCAGAAGTGTCTCCCTGCATCCACAGACACCTGAAACAGAGGCATGAGCTGCTGCCACATAAAGCTCTGTTAACTCTGAAGGCTAATGTGATATAGGTCAACACTGACAATAACTATTTCACTTCTGCTCAAAGCACGCAATGAAGAAAAACCAGCTATGCGTTCCACTCCTCTTTGGACACAGAATCTCTTTGAACTAGAATGTTTGTTCCTGTTGCTTGTTCAGCTCTTCAGTCAAGTCCTCCTAGTACATCCTACCTGCTTCTTTTGGGGAGAGGTAAGGCTTTGACAACAGCAAAGGTCTTGTTTCCAGGCAGCATTAGACAAAATGGATCATCTCATGTGACTCTCTTAATATTAAACATTTAGACTGAGGCCAATAGCTGCTACTGCAATCAGTTTGAGGCCTCGTGATGGGACTTAACCTCCATCACCTGCAAGGCTGGCAAATGCACCCAATTAGTCAGGTTTTCTGCCTGGAGAGGTGAGTAGCTAACTGGCTCCTGGCCAGAGAGGGCAGAGCTTTTCTGTCATAAGAGGACTGAAGGAGCTCAGTTGGGGAAGAGACTGCAGGGGAGACAGGCCTCTCTGTCAGAGAGGAGCCCAGGGCAAGGGTTTAACAGGAGGATGAAGGGAGCAGCTGACTACTGGGGCAGGGTGGGAAGCCAAGAAGTAGGGTTTGTGAGTAGAGACAGTGAAGTTCAGTAGCCAAAAGGGGCAGAAGAATTATTCAGGTTTGTTTGGTCTTGTTGGCAATACCCTGAAAGAGGTTTGAACTTTGTGACTGGCCCAGCAGCTAAGCCATGGAAGGTCTGGAGCCAGAGGCAGCCAGCCAGCAGGTAGCACTTATGCTGATACCAGTGATGTTACGCCTGGATGCAAGGGAGTGCTCCAAAGGTGAGTGTGTCCCACCACAGGCCCTGTTGTGCTAGGGGCTGCACAAACTTATTGTAGATGACTGTACTCTCCCCAAAGAGCTCCCAATCTAAGGAGAGGTGACAGGTAGGTGAGACAAACAGGGGAGGACAGGGTTACAAAAGTAGGATGTTTCAGGGCAAATGGTATGTGTGTGCACTGGACTGAGACTTAGGGATCTGGATTCATTTCCCAGCACTGTCACCAACTCCCTGTGGGGCCTTGGGCAAGTGCTCTGGGACTCAGCTCCCCTGTCTATGCAATGGGGATAATGGTACTTCCCTGCCTCATAGGTGTGTTATGAGGTGCTTGGACCCTCTGGTGCTGGGATGGGGGCATATAAGAGCCTCAATAGAATTAGCTAGGTTTTAGCAAAGAATAATTAAGGGGCTTTGCATGTCCCTAATTGCCTTGGGGAGGGGCACTCATTTATGGCTCATCTAGTAGCACTGCCATCTAGAACCCACTAAGATCCTGGTTTGAGCTGCAGGGTGCACAGGCAGACACAGCAAAGCCGGTCCCTGGATGCAGGAAATCCCACAAAAGAATTAAATCCCCTCTGGAACCTGGCCACCATTCAGCAAATGCAACTGAAACAACCCGTGCCCTTTGAACTGCTCTAAATCAACAGGGCCTGTAAGATTTCAAGGGCCCAGATCTGACTTAAATTAAAAGTTGCTGCTGCTTGTAGGATTTAAATTCCTTGACATCAATCTGTACAGAGCTGACCTGGATGATTTATTATTAAAAATAACGTCTCCTAGCAGTGTGTCTTTGCCATATTAGAGCGTCACCGCGGTCTTGGTTTGGAGAATGGGAAAAATCTCTCTAGCTGGCATTTTGTACATGTCCCTCACCCTGGTATTTGGCATCTCCTGAGTTGGTCTTGCCCAAGTTCCGCCGTGGAAAGAGACTGAGGTGCTCTTGCTACTAGAGACGTTAATAAAACAGAACGCATGGTGCTGCACATTGGGATTGAAAGTGTGAGCGGATCTGTGACCACTTCATCTGTAATAGGCTAGCTCGATTCATAGCTTTGTTTTGTTTTTATGGCCAGAAGGGATCGCTGGATTATCTTGTTTGACTTCCTGTTCAGCACAGGGCAGCTAACTTTACCCAATTACGCCTTCACTGAGCCCAGTCAGTTGTTTAACTAAAGCTCATCTTCCAGAAAGGCAGCCGGTTTTGATGGAAAGCCTTCAAGAGATGGAGAATCCACCACTGGGATTAAGGCACAAGCCTAGGACTTGGGAGGATTGGGTTCAGTTCCCTGCTCTGCCACGGATTTCTGCTAAGTTCTTGGGCCCTACTACATCCAGCATCCGTTTTGGTCAATAAAATTTCACCATCCACAGGATTTTAAAAATAGTCAGTGTCATGGTTTCAGATATTTACAGCTGAAATTCAATAGTGATGTAACCCTGGGGGTCCTGACCCAAAAGGAAGTTATTTGGGGGGGGCGGTTGCTACCCTCACTTCTATACTACCTTCAGGGCTGGGCTTTGAAGGCAACAGCTGGGGAGTGTCCTGCAGCTGTGGAAGGCTCCCAGATGTGGGTCTGATCTCCCCCTCCAAGAGCAGCCATGCAGGGGAAGGGGAAGTCCCCCTCTTCAGCATATGTTCATCAGCTGCTTATGACTTGGGCCCAGATCCTCAAAAGCATTTAGGCTCTTAACTTCCATTGATTTCAGTGGGAATTAGCCTCCTACATACTCTAATTTCCATCTCCACAATGGAGATAAAAGCATCTCCCTACCTGGCAGGGCTGTTGCAAGTCTAAGATTGTGAGACACTTTGACCCTATGGTAAGGGGCCAGATATGTACCTGTCAGAGTGGAGGGGTGTGTGTGTGTTTTAGTGCCACTATAGCAGAGTGATTACCCACTCCTGCTCCTGTGGGGCTCGAAACAGCCCAGGAGAGGGCTGTGGCTGGGGCAAAAAGCCTGGGCTGATTGGGGAAAGCAGGCTCAGCTGTTGTCAAGCCCCAAACAGGCCCAGCTGGCCCCTATAATTAAGCCAGGAGCCCAGTCAGACTCGTCTGCCTGTAGAGGGAGAAGGACCTGGCTGCAGGGAGCTAGAGACAGGGCTCCTGAGGGGAGCAGGGCTGGGGAAAGGCAGAGGAGCTGGGGAGCTCCAGCCTGGAAAGCCCCAGGCTGCAGCCTAGCATTCGGCTAACAGGTACTGGAGCTTGCAGAGGGCAGCCCAGGGGTAGGCCAAGGCAGCAGGTCCGAACCCAACCTTGCCAGTGATGAGTAGCCTGGTACTGCAGCCTGCCCCAGGGCATGAGTAGCCTGGTACTGAGGCAAGGTGGGGATAGTGGGTGGGAGTCTCCTTGTTAGGGGAGACCCTGAGAGAAAGGGGTTACTGCCAGGGGGCAGCACCCCAGGTAAAGGGGGCACTGGGGTCCTGGGGGAAGACACAGGTAAGGTGAAGCACCAGCCTGCAGATGGTGCTCTGGAGCTGGAATGAGCTAATTCTCAGAAGTCACCAGCAGGAGGCACTGCTGGGGTGAGTCTGCACCCTTACAACCACTTTCCTTGGTAGTTTGTTCCAATCATTAATTGCCCTCTGTTAAAAAGTTTGTGCCTTTTTTTTCTAATTGCTACTTGGCTTTAATTTCCAGAAAACAGACAGGAAGGGCAATTTTGTGCTGTGCTCTGTCCCCACCACCACCCCAGTCACCATAATGCATTTTCCCCTTCCCTTCCAAGCTGCCCACAAAAACATCATGCCAAGAAAGATCACAACAGCCTGTCTGAGTCACGTGCTAAAGTGTCTCGCAGGTTCGGTTGGGTTTGGCTGAGTCTGCAAAACTGGGCTGGAAGAACAGGTTCTGTGGGGATGCTTCTGGTATTTCCACCCACGCCAGTGGTACCTTCTGAGCAGCCCACCACGTGGTAGTTTGTGTGGGCTAGAGTGTGACTTGAGCAACACGGCTGCACAAAGGATAAGAACCCCCACACCCTTACCCAGCCACGTAAGGGGAATAGGGTACTGGCCTGCTTAGTGTTTCCTGGAGAGCCAGCAAGCATGTGTGGGGCAGGGAATGGGCAGGCTTGTATCTGCCTCCCTTACTCACCTGAGCCAGCACTGGGGGGTAGCAATACGCTGGTGATGTAGGCTGGCAGTAATTTCTTTCCCCTAGGAGCACAGAGGAAGCAGGGTGATGGTGGGGTGACTCAGATGCCCCTCTGACTAGGGCTGCCCCATTGAGCCAAAATGCTAGTGGGGGGAGAGCAGATGCAAGACGTACTTGACCACTAGGGGGAGCTGCAGGCAGGAGTCGGTAAGGAAAGCCAGGGGAAGCTGGTGGAGCTGTTGCAACGGGGTGAATTGGGTTCATAAAGCATCCATCTCAATCCTAGGGCTTGCCTGCTTCCTTCCGAGAGAGTACCACGTCTGGCACTTCCACTTCAGGTGCTGCTGGCTGCCAGGAAAAGCAATGTGAAGTCCAATGTATGCAAATGTTATCTACAGATTTCTGAAGTTTGAAGAGGTTGAAGGTTCAGCTTTGTTTTGAGTTCTGACCCCTGGCTCAGTTCAGTTTTGAGTCTGGCTGTCTGCTTTGCACCTAGTGAGCCATAGGACATCAGCTAATGCCTGCTTCACACAGCCTCATACTTCCAGTACTCCAGAGAGAAATCATCAGTGCCCCCTGTTCCCACCTTGTCTCTTCTTTAGCCCAGTTTCACTGCTTCCTTCCTTCACATTTCATACCCATCACCTGGGCCTGGTAAGGTACCTATCCCCCTATCTGTCCAATTATACATCTAAACAGTGGATGGCATCTAGGCTGAGTTTCTGCTGTTGACCTGTTTAAAAAAGTGTGGCAAGAATTTTTAAAATAGAATAGTGTATGGCCCCCACTCCTAACTTTTAGTTAAAACGCAATAACCAGTGGGCAGATAGAGCAAGACCCCAAATCTGCAAACATTTGTACACATAAGTAACTTTAGCCATGTAAGGTAGCCTCATTGAAGTCAATGAGTAGGAACATCTGAAGTGCCAGACTGGGTGGACCTTGGTTCTGATCCAGCCTTGTATACCATCTCTGACATTGGCCAGTGTTAGAGGAAGATGTAAGAACTCCACAGTAGCAGATGTGGGATAAATCTGTCCCCCACATTCAGTCTCAGCCTGATTTCTAATAGAGAGAGTGGCTTAAACCCTGTGGCATGACTTTGAATATTCTTAGTATCTGTAAGTGTCCAGTCCCTTTAAAATATTAAGTTTGTGGCCTTAATAGCTTCCTGTGGCAGTGAGTTCCAAAGTCTAATCACAAATTGTGTGAAAGGGGATGTCCTTTCATCACTCTTGAATCTCTTTCCTTTGGTTCTTGGGTCATGCGACAGGGAAAACAGAAGGTCCTGGTCTCCCTTCTCTATCCCATCCATTATTTTATACATTTTCATCGTCCTCTCTTATTCATATCCTTTCTAATGTAACCATCCCAATCTTTTCAATCTCCTTCCATAGGAGGTTTTCCAGGTCCCTGATCATTCTCTCTGCTCTCTCCTCAACTGCCTTCCATTCTGCAATGTCATACAAGAATGGCCATACTGGGTCAGCCCAATGGTCCATCTAGCCCAGTATCCTGTCTTCTGACAGTGGCCAATGTCAGTTCCTCTACAGAGAATGAACAGAGCAGGGAATCACCAAGTGATCCATCCCCTGTTGTCCATTCCCAGCTTCTGGTATTGGCCAGAACTGCACTTGATATTCCAGCCTGCTTCTCCACTGCCCTGAACCTTGCAGTCACCAACACTAGTGCAAAATGGGCATCAAATGCTACCAAATCTCAAAGTTCGTGTTCTGCACCCACTTGCCCAAGTGACTGCTCAGAACACAGGGTCATGGAGAATCAGGTCAGACGGCAGTATTTATGAGTGTTCATCACCCTAAGTGGTTGTTAAACTGGGACCCCAAATATGGGACATTGCAGGCCAGCTGCAGTGAGCAGCCTCCCAGGTGCTGCTTCTCCTCAATCATAGTTGCGGTTTTCAAACTTTTTGTACTGGTGACCCCTGGCACACAGCAAGCCTCAGCCTGTGACTCCCTCCCCTACTCATAAATTAAAACGAGGGGGGCAATTTACTGGGGGATCAGGGCTGTCAACCCCACTGTAACCACCTTGTGACTCGCTGAGGGGTCCTAACCCCCAGATAGAGAACCCTTTTATTCCAAGAAACTGTCCCCAAGTCTGCATGGAAATCAGAGGTAGCTGCAGGGACGGGGCTGCATTTTTTTTAAGTCGATGAGCGGGTGAGAAATAGGGCTGCAGCTCTGAACAGGCCTGGGGTGATCTCAGCTCCCCGAGTTTGCATAAGGCCTTTCACATCTTTGCATTGCCCTGGGGGGGTCCTCGCTCCCTTCCCAACCTTGAGTCATGAGCAGTCAGACAAATACCCAGCCTGGGAACAGATGGACGAAGTGAGACACCCCAGCCTGTCCGGGAATCACCAGTGGGGCAGGCCAGGGCAGAGGCCGGATAATCCACCTTGCTGGGGGATTAAGGTGAGGACCGTGCTCTGGCTTGGAGCTGCGGTCTGGCGCAGCCCAGCGCGTGTTTTCGGGGCCGGTTTCGGCAGGACGAGCTCAGCCAAGCTTCCTCCCTCTGCCCGGCATCCCAGCCTTGCGCCGGAGCTGCCCAGACCCGTGCTGGGAGCTTCCCGGGCACGAGGATCTGCTGCGCTTTGGCTCGGGCTCTGTGCGCTTTCCAGGGCGCAGCACTCTGGGCGCACGGCGCGGCAAAGGCTGGAGCCAGCGCAGGGGGGCGGGGCGGGTTGAAAGGGATAAATGCCCCCCCGGCTCGCAGATAATTCCCGTGACTCTCCAGCGGGGGCCGTTACCCAGCTCGCCTGCGGTTAGCGCCTCGCATTGACCGTCTCTTTCCCTGCCCGGCTCGCCGAGCCCTCCCGCCCAGCAGCCAGGGCTCCAGTAACCCATTTGGCAGATCGGGTAATCCGAGCCTGGGAGGAGCCCGCCCCGGACCCGCCACCCGGCTGCCTCCTTTGCGCCGGGCTCCTCCCCAGCCCGGCTCCTCCCTTCGCATCTTCTGCCGAGCCCCCAGAGTAGCTGCACCTTTCCCCAGCGCGTTCCCCCTGTTCCGTGCGCAGCGCAGCCACCGGACTCGGAGGGTCCTGCTCGCTCGGGGCGCCGAAGGGCAGGCGAGGGCTGCGGGGACCGCCCGGGACTGAGCAGGGCCAGGAGGATTTGCCCGCAGGAGGAATTTGAGCTGGAAGTGGAAGCCCGAGGAGGAGGCGCTCGGGGATCGCCCGCCGCTGTTGGGCTCCGGAGGGGACTTGCCGGGCGGAGGGTAGCGCAGCTGCCCCGCTCCTAGGCACGGAAGGGCCAAGGAATCCGGGCAGAGCTAAGCCGATCCCTGGGGCATCACCAGGGGACGAGAGGTCAGAGCTGCTGCCTGCGCTCTCCTCCCGCGGGGATCCCTTCCGCCAAGCAGCCGCAGGGCTGGAGAGGGGTGGGTTGGAGCCGCGGGGCAGCCCCGGGCACCGGAGAGCCGACTGCCACCCTCCTGGACTCTGCCGGGCCGGCTGGGCGGGGAGGGAGAAGCAGCCGGCTCCCAGCCACGTGCGCGGTGTTTAGGGTCCAGGGTTCGGGGGACTCCTCTCCCAGCCAGCCCGACCCTAGTCCGGAGCGGGAGGCGGGCGGCTGCGATATGCCCCTGACGCCGGTTGGATGCTTGGAGGCCGGACGGGGCCGCGATGGGACTTCCCGGTGAGGATGCGCTGGACCCGGAGCCTACCTGCTGCTCCAGCCTGGCGTGAGGAGTTAACCGGCCGGTTGGGGACTGGTCCTTGCGCTGCCTGGCTCCCTCTATGGAGGGCGTGGACCCGGGGGACTTGACCCTACTCTTCATGGCTCGGGAGCGGAGAGATTTGTCTCCCTTGGGACTCAGCAGGAGACGCAACTGAGGAGTCTGGATTGGCCGGGCTTAAAGGTAGGGATAGCCCGCTTCCCTGGGCTGCTGCTTCCAGTCTGCAGGGGGGCAGATTGGAGGGGTGCACCCTACCCAGGCTCTGAGCCCCTCCCCGGGCGAGCACAGGTGGGTCAGCACCTGGACAGGCGAGGTTTGATTGACCAAGGCTGCTTCTCATTCCCCCCTTTTGAAAGATCATAAAAAACCCAAGGGGATCTTAGCCCAGTTTCCCAGAGCGTTTCGATTATGGGTATTCTGGGGAGCAGGCTGGTAAATCAGAGGTTGCTGCTTCTTTTACATATGCCTGAAATAAACCATCCCCCTTTGGGCGCTTGGCTTAGGTGGTGTTTCTTGGTGCCTCTTTTTAACATCAGATTTCCAGATGGCTAGACCACGTTTTATGGTTTTGGTTCATTGAAAGGGGAAAGGGGTGGATTTGTCCTGGGATCATTAGTCACTGTAAGGGCAGGTAGTGACCCTGCAGCAGGGGTGGGGGAACTGCTGGCTGCTTTTCACTTTTTTGTACCTTTGCGGGGAGGGGGGCGTGTAGGGGGGTTATTTTTTAAAATACAAATGAGTGTGTGGTGTTGTCCCTGCTCAAATCTTCACTAGATCCTAGTAGAGCATGAGCAAAACAACCACAACTTGTTCCCGTAAGAGTGCTGGACTGGGGCGATGGGCCGGAGTCTGCCCCCTTGACTCAATTGGTCCTGGCTCCAGGAGTCCCCTTACAGTAGAACCTCAGAGTTATAGACACCTTGGGACTGGAGCTTGTTCGTAGCTCTGAACCAAACGTTATGGTTGTTCTTTCAAAAGTTTACACCTGAAAATTGGCTTAATACAGTTTTGAAACTTACTGGGCAGAAATGCTGCTTTCTCTCTAGAGTAGCTTACATTTAACACAGAATCTCAGGGTCAGAAGGGACCTCAGGAGGTATCTAGTCCAACCCCCTGCTCAAAGCAGGACCAATCCCCAGACAGATTTTTGCCCCAGTTCCCTAAATGGCCCCTTCAGGGACTGAACTCACTACCCTGAGTTTAGCAGGTCAATGCACAAACTGCTGTACAGTGTTCGCTTTATTTTTTTGGTCTCTGTTGCTGCCTGGTTGGGTCCTTCTGGTTCCCGATGAGGTTGACTGTCCAGTTCGTAACTCTGGTGTTCCTAACTCTGAGGTTCTTCTGTCCCTTCATGGACTTTGGACCAGGTCCCTAGCGAGATACTGCTCAACGTGAACAAAGGCAGCAGAGGCAGGCCTGTAACTTGGGGGCCAAATCCTGCAGCTCTTACTCAGGCAAAACCGGTATTGAAGTCAATGGGTCAAATTCAGGCCTTTCGTTTACACTCGCTGCATCTTTGGGGGACAAAATGTGGCCTGATCAGAGCTTGGATTTGGGATCATGCTCCCGTCTGTCTGCTAGAGCCTGTCCAGAGTGAAAGACTCTGTTGCAGTGAAGTTTGCTGGAGAATGTTTCAAGTCTCTTGATCCGTGGCTGGCTCTGCCACCCCCTGAAGTTGATGGAGTCGATTCTCCCTCACCTGGCACCTTGGCCAAGGGGGTGCAGCGCGTCCCTAAATCGGAATTGTGTAATTTCATTAAGTGGGTTTATTCCGCTTCCCATCCTGCTGGAGGTGAACCCCCGTGCACGCGGCTGGGTTGGTGTCCAGAAGTCCTTTCCGTCTAGCGAGCGGATATTATAGGGATAACAGAAACCTGGTGGAATAGTACTCATGACTGGAGTACGGGTATTGAAGGCTATGTGCTGTTTAGAAAAGACAGGAAGAAAGGCAAAGGTGGTGGAGTAGCATTGTACATCAATGATGAGGT